>NW_019213182.1:0-55812 GCF_002532875.2 Varroa jacobsoni | reverse complement strand
ATATATAATTACAATCAAGAGATTTTTGCGCTATACCGCATACATATGCAATATTTTATGTCTGGAATAAACATTTTAAAGAGGCCGGAGCGAAATTTATATGGGGTAACTAAAAGGCATAATTCTCAAGCACTGTATGGCTTAGGTAAACCTAAGATACTGCCAGTCGATTTGGGGATTTACTCAATGTACATCAACTAAATCAAAAGCCTTTGTTCCCGAAATCTACTTAATTGATATCGAGTAAACTGAATTTCAGTATTTTGACGAGAAAGACTATGTTTTTCCTAAGCTTGTGTGGCATCTGATCATTAGCACGCCGTTCGATCCGCTTGAGCCGGTTTGTAGGAAAATCGATCTTGCAACTGAGAAAGCATGTTGAAGCTCACTTGTACAAAGTATGAGTACTATCTCTGATCCGTTACTCTAACTAGCGGTCGCTTAAGCCGATCCAAGGGTATCCACCCAGGCGCGGTCAATGAACTACAAAGACTCATTGTGAAGGTCATGGTAGTCTTTTCCTTGGTGAGGCTGACCCCTTTAGCTGTTATCTTTATAAAATTCAGAAGTCCCGTTGTCGATACAAGAGCACATATAGTCATTCGACCACCGCTCAGAGAGGCTGCACACGTAATTTCACCTAACTCTATACTATTTTCGTTCAATGAGTGATGGCAGGATGCTGAAAACCCCCTATTAAGATCACTAGTAACGGAACCTTCTGGGTGAACACTTAACGGGTTACGAGCGTGGAGGTCATCCGGATGGGCGCTCGCGCAATAGCTTAACCTCACCTTTACGGCGCTTTTAAAGGAAGTACCTCATAGGAGTATCGCACAATCTCGTATCGACACAATCGTTTGCTATCAGGGTAAAGGGTACTTCCCAAAGGGCAGTTTTAGGTCAAATCGTTTCCGACAACGCAAAAAGGACAACTAGGTGCGTTCACCTCACCAACACGATGCTGCCTTGTATTGCTTGGCATTTTAACAAAAATTTCAATTAAAAGTGCGTTCATATATTATACGCAACGCTATTGTCATCTTGCTTAAGTCTAGACACTGGTTCGAAACTATCATAGATTCGTCTAATTATTCTAATATAATTCGAATTAATGAGTATTATCGATAAAACCATGAAGTTTACTGTTTCTTCACATAATTATATATTCATAGATTCGGTAGCGTCTGTGCCCCTCGAATGAACCGAAAACAGAAAAAAAAAAGTTCGGTAAAACGATTATATAAGGTTAGCGATTTTTGCTAGAGCCACCCCAGTGACCTGTGAGTGATGGACAAGACATATATTGCTTTGAACACACAATGACCCAAGCCAATTCTATACGTACGACCGCAGACAAAAGCGGCAATTGCAACTGTAATCATCTTCAAAGCATTGCACGTTCTTGCTATTATATAACATCTTACGAAGCAGACGACTAATTACTTCAACCCCTATTTCCTGGCTGGCCAATTCGTCACGCACGCCATTGGCTTTTATGGGCCTTCGTTAGTCAGCCATCATTTTGCTCCTGGTCCCCTTCCATCGATGAAAATTCTTTCCAAAGACATTTGTTCGTCATTCCTAAATCGTTGCCTGCCCCTTTTTTCTAATGAGCTTTATGGAAGACAAATTCTGCCCTCGGAGTTTGTGGCGTTCGCATGCATCGTCAGGGTAGTCAGCATTTCGGGTGGCACGAATTTAATCCAAGGCGACACCTTCTTCGTTAAAAGGATGCTAATTAGAAGGGTTCATAATTCTAATTGGAGTTTCTTTGGTATAATGCAAATTCTTACGTAACTATAACAGGAGACAAGCGTTGTTTTTAAGTGAGGGTACATACATTGGGTTTCAATTAATAAAATATCCGTAATTATATTTTAAAAAAATAATAAATAACTATAACCGATCGAGCTATTCGATTCTGTCGTAGAACCTTGCTCTGGCGTCGTTCAATTCATTTACATTTTATCGCCCATTGATCTGAATTACTTTTCACCATAACTCATCTACCCTGGGTTTAGTTCTACCCTAGTTCGAATTAGGTAGGAATTTAACTAACTGCTATTAGGTGAAAAGGATTTCGTAACGTTGCCCCCTGCACGTCAGGTTTCAAGCAACGGCGGAGGCAGCAGCTGTAGCAAACTCCGGTGTCGACAATGTCAAACGCTTCATTCTGTCGACGACCAGCTTCTTGTGTACAGGCGTCCGGCCGGCGCAGAACTTTTCACCTCGCAAGAGCTACTTCTTGCTTTCGTTTTTGACAGTTCGACACGGACTGAATCGTCGCCGCCGACGGTGACGGACTTGTTTTTGATGGCGTAGAAGTTCTAAAAGTCCCTACGCGCGGCAACTCTACGACACTCAGATGAGTGGTCCAACCTCACTGGAGGGTGACAACGATTTCACGTAACCTCCATACCAAGGTAAACGTAGCGTTTAAGTCAAACTAGAATTTTAAGAGCCTGCCAGCTTTCCAACAACACTCAGCGATCGCTGAGTCTAATCGCCTTTGGCTACGCGGACATAATTCAGTGCATTTGGAACGATACTCCTGAGAATCGGCAAACGTTTTTATTATGGGCTCTGACTCATAGTATGAAAATGATTGTGCAACTATGTGTGTGTGATATATAAGAGCCGCCACAAATGGCTGACTTTTATTATGGTTATGTCCTGGTGGCCTTTAGAATATGGAAAGCAGAGAGCAAATATAACAACGTTTTATCATATCAGATAGGCGCGCTTCCCATGTACATAATTCAAGTTTTCAGCTCAACTTACCAACAGCCATGGAACTGACAGGGCCATGTTAAAAAGTCGCTGTACGGGCCAACGAGTGACATGAACGTGCCTATTGTATTTTTTTTTTTTTACAATATCTCTCTGTGTATCCTGTACTTGTTTGGTAAAAAGCAATATTTAGCAATAAAAAGCACTTGGTTATACAACGAATTTCTAATTATCCCGCAGCATTCAAGGCTCATATACGTTTATCCTTGAACCCGGCTGAGATGGATTTCTATCATTGTTTCCTAGTGCATTCGTGCAGTGACGAAGCAAGCACTGATGTCACGCATCTCCTGAACACGTCGAACATATTGTGCCGTTCGTTCCGCCAACGAAGGCTGCTCGGCTGTGATAATTTAATATTGACTCATATACGCAGCAACATGCCATACGTGATAGGCCATAATATTGTTGTGATTGGTAGGGAAACGTTTGGCAGTGCCGGGTTTGTACGATTTGCTTCGGTGTTCTCCGAAGATTTCTAAGGACCACGAAAGACATTTTGTGTGTTGCTTGATGCCTGCGTGGTTCCTTTCTATGGTTCTTCATCAGGGATTCCTTGCCGTTAAGCAGGTAAGCCCAACTATGCATAATTTATCGTTACGAGAAAACCTAGCTTAAACACAGAATGTAGCAGTCGTTCTGAATAAATTTACGCTGTTGTGCACCTTAGTATGTGCACGTATAAGACGTGCAGGAGTTGTGAACAGTTGTTGTGATCAGACGCAGTGCAACAGAAACGCTTATCTATAGATGCAACCAAGTGCCTCTATTCCATTTCATTGTTAACTGCTGAAACTCAAATGCCGCTACGCTCCTTAAGTTAAAGTTAATGTTATTAGCTTTAACTTAATGTTATTAAGACCAATCATATTATCATATACTCATAGCAATCTTTATAGACAAGCATAGAATTTCTATTGACATAAATCGCTTTCACCTTGTGTGATCTCTGTGCCAGCTTTCGTCGAGGTAGAGGTAATGGCGATGTAAATAACACGTATCGAATTCTGCTATCACGATACACACACAGACAGACACTGTCTTACTACTCACGGACTGATGTTAGATCAATGAAGGTAACAGAGGCCATTTGCTCAAATCTCGCATCGTCTTCTTGTAGTATCCGTAACGGAGAAAAGATAACAAGGGCTCGTAAACTTTCCACAACAGTCGCGAACTTCTGAACCTAAAATTCAGTTAGGTTCCAATCAAGTTGCCGGCTAATACGCTTAGCGATCTGCTATTTCTTTTTATTCATTACTTATTATTAAGAATTAAAACCAGATCCTCTTTAATAAAGCTGAACAAGTACGTTGTCAGTATTATGATAAAATAAATAATGTCGTATTGAAAAGCGTTGCGTAAAGTCTACTCGTGTGACCAGACGACATGGTTTTTGTTTCCGCCACTAATCTTTATATGATTTCAGTGGGCGATCCCACAATGATAAGTTGTGCCGACCATCCGAGCAAAGCCTTCTGTATCCCTACCTCACCATTGAGCCGGGCCATTGCTATTGCCAGATGCCCTTTTGTTTGTTTAGCAGTACCGAGATCGTTTGCTAATGTCGCTAGTGGCCATTGTTGCTACGGTCGGGGCCTTCGTTACTCGAAAATCCCTTAGTATAGTTCTCCTCGTCAGTAACTCTTCATTGCAACTGGTACTTTGGTGTTGTCGCTATTTACTTTGTTCACCGCCAGTTCGGTGTGTCAACGGCCCGCACGGACATCCGAGCTTTCAGCATAGCGGGTTAGGTATCATACGAGGATAGGATGCGTCGCTTGCCTGGGCTAAAGACCGAATCTCTCGACGCATGGCTTTGCAGGATTCGTTTTCTCTAACCTTGACGCTCTTTGTTGGCCTGTCGCCGTTTCGTCCGGCCACATACCGGGATAGAAACACAGCAGCGTACTGCAATGCGAAGGGGAGAGCAGTGCCAAGCCCACAGTGCTACCTAACCTAGAGCAATGCAAGGGGAGGGAACAGACTCAAGCTCCATAGTGTAGCGGTTGATACCAGTATTTTCTTCGACTTACGGGATCGAAGCAAGAAGGAACTTCCCTTGTGGTTGCGGTTGAAAGAATAACATAAAATTTCAAATTTATGTGACGATATCAACACCGTCGACGCCGCCACAGTGCAAGGCTCCGACGACAAGAAGGTCTACTAAATAATTCACAAAGGATGTATCTGTTAAAGAGGTTTGCAGACGCGGTGCGATGTGGTCCTTCAGCAGAGCCTATCTACGCCGTCAACTCTTACGACCTTTACTTCTATTTTTTATGATTACAAGTACTGGACGGATACAAAGAAAAGTTGTAACTTACATTTAATGACCTTACTATCAGGAGCTGTAAGATTTAAATTCGGACGATCTGAAGCAGGGAACGCGTACCAACATTGTCAACGAAAGGCCCGCAGGGTAAAAAAAAGTCTGCGTGGCGAAGTTCAGCGAAAATTCAAAATTTCTTTGTTGAAAAGGGTGTGAAGTTGATCACGATCAGTTGAAAGTTTGATGTCACACCAATTAGTAAGTTGCAATAAATATTATAATTCGAAACGGTGTATGACTTTTATTATCGGAACTCCTAACAAATAACTTTCGAGATTATGTACATTACCGTCCGTTCATGAATTGTTTGGAAGTTTTCTAACCATTCGCCGCCTTAGTGGTTCGATAAGTTTTGACAAGAGGAATTTCAAGATGTAAAGAATAAACACATCTTTTAGAGTCTAGCTCCTCTAAAGCGTTTGCCCATGGGGCGATGACTTTGGGATAATCAGTCGGATCGTCAGCTGTCGTCGGCAGATTATCGTTCGATGATCTGATTGAAGCTGCACGATCAGAGTTAAGTCACGAAACTGACTGCGGACGCTTCGCTAACCAACAAGATTTCCTTCAGAAGCGCTCCTTTGTTGTGCGATCTATGTACTCTAGCAAAGTGATAACGTTCCTTCGATTTGATTTCTCTCTATTCCATGGCAGGGCCGCTGACTGTATATATGCCAAGTCCTTACCTTCGTCGGTACTTAATTGGCGCTGCGTGTTGCGACATTGCTTAATGTGTTCACGGTAATACCGAATCTAATTCGTATGTTGACATAAACTGTGAGTGGCTAGCAGACCTCAACAGGCCAACAAGGCTTGTTGGGCCTTTTTATTGGGTCGGATAAAATGAAAAAAACTGGGCCAGATCCTAGTGTTGGCAAGAAGCGTACACCCGCCGACGCCATGGTCAGCACGAGGCACTACTTGTTCAAGCGGTCACGAAACGAGAAAAACTGCTTTATAATGTGACGATTTCGTTCGGCTGTCTTAAGAATGCTATAAGAATCTGATAAATCAAATGAACCACAATGGGAGCTTTGTGAATAAGACATTGCCCCTAATAAGTCGCCTGCTTTTTATCTATCTCATTTTAAATAAGTGTTTCTTAGGAGCTCTGTCAATGTTTCTATATGAAATCTTTTTCTTTTTTATAATACAATTTCACCAGCTCATTTTTGAATACATATCGTGCCTTTCTCACGACCACTCTTCACAGCTGTCATGTTATACTAAGCCGTTCCCTATAGGCTGAGCAACGAGTCTGTCGATTTGTTTCCTCATGCTTTTAAAGAAGAAACAAAAACATCTCTGGCTTAGAAACACACAAGCATACGCATTTATCTCTACGCTACACAACGACCGTTCCGATCTTTTCAAAGAAAAAGAGTTCGTTTCCGAAGAGGGTAACAATTTCGAAAAGCAACTTTTTTCGCTTGATTTTCGCTGGCCACATTTGCCTGCCGTCGTCCTCAGGCCGCACGAAGCGAAATTCTTATGGGCCGTATGAACAAATCTGTCATAGGCACGTACAAGTTGGCGTTCGCTGAACAAAACGCTATAGCAATATCACATTTACACATACCGCTGAATGAGTTTGGCCTGTTTCTAGGCCGCTTATCGACAATACGCCTGCTCTAATCGGTAGTTTGCAGAAACCAACGAGATGGAATCTGTCACAAAAAACACGTTTATTTTAGTGCATGACAGAATTATCATTCTATGATGTATCGCTGTTGCTACCAGAGTCTGGCAGGTACTATCTTGTCTTGCGGCTGACAAGTTGCTGTTCGTGTGACTATCGAACAAAGAGATTCCGCCGTCAGATGTATGGACGGCCGAGCTGGTGAGACTGTGCTTCAAGAGTGTCAAATCGTTCGCCAGAGATTGTCGTATTTTTAGGGAAGACATACTTACTATCTAGAGTACCTTGTTTATTTGTTCATAACGTATAGTAGCGTAAACGGACGTTCGACCGACGATGGTGCGTCTAGCGCAAATAATGAAACTTCCCGAAAGGCAACACCGATGGATGAGAGAGTGACGGGTGAGTTCAAGGATCTATGCAAAAAATAGAGGCCAAATGTAGGAAACTAGTTGAAACGTAAATGCCCTTTTGATTCAATAGTGGCGTCGCCTGTAACGAGCGAATAAAGCACAATGTATCCTGCGTATCTAATTAGGTTACGCCAGCGCCCACTATATTTGTGAGGAGATATATGGAACAAATGCATTTGAAGGGAATTTCTACTGTCTATCTTGCGGAGCTTTATAATAGAATTAGTGAATCTAACTCATCGGATAACTCCAGTAGCAGACTCAGTTTCAGGAATGAATAGAAGGCTGAGCACTGGTCCGGATGTGGTGGCACGTACCTGCAGCATTTAGCGGAGTGCTAACACAGTTGAGATGAACACAAATTGGCAATACTGCTGAATCAACCCGATTTCTCAGCGACATAATTAGTATTTAAAGTGCTTCATTGAGGCAAAGTGGCGGTCAAATTTGAAATGATACAAAGCGTTCTTAGCTTGTCTTCACCGTGACATGGTCTAAGTGTAAACATGAGAACTATATAAATACGTTTACTCTGCCCGTGGAGAAGATAACTTAGCTTGCTACCTATTTAATTAGGCTTTATCCAAGTTACCATCTTTATCTACCTACCATGATGGGATGAATACGGGCTTTCATAGGTTCCATTTCTAAATTACATCGAAATAAGCAGTAACTTTTCTCCACAAGCGCGACCGAGTAAAATCGACGATAACAAAGCGAGACCAGATTGGATCGACTATCTGTATTTCTAAGTTTAGATGTTTCAGATACTATTATCTGGTTGGACGTCAGCGCCAGACGCCAGTCAGACAGATAAAGCATTTAGCTCACCAGATTGACACGCAACTGACCTTTCTCAGCAGAACGTGCCACGATGATTTGGCTAATAATAGTGAGTCTGATACTGACCGACGCTCGTAATATTCGCCCGTAATATAATCGTTCGATGGTCATTTCGGTACGAACGTTCACTATAATCGATATAAATAATGACATTCTTGCGAATGGTCCGTCTGACGTTCCGTGTCTGCTGAGAAAGAAAACAGATTTTGTAACAGTGGACCGAGGACACAGCAGGTCTGCTTCGTATTATGTGAGGTGCACTTGCCGCCTCTGGTAAAGGCGAGCCGACGACCTAGAATAGGCCAGCTCCCTGACACTTGACACACTACAAGCCGCGGTCCTTATCGGGTTGGGAGCTTCGTCCAGCACTGGCTGGGTGCTTTCTGATGATACCTCCTTCGGCATTAGTAAGCTCTTGTTATATTGAGTTCGCCCACACCAATCACTGCACTGAAACCAACACAGCCAGCCTTACCGATACTCATAAATCCTTGCGATTAGCGGTAACAGTAGTTGAACGCGTGCGCTGCACGTTGTGCCCACCGAGGGGTGAGTTCCTAACAAACGCACGACAGGGCAGAGTTGCTCAAGAGCACAAACCTCGTTACCGCTGCTCGTCTACATCTCTATAACAATTGGAATAGAACTACATAGTAAACACCGGGAACGCTTAACCTCACGTTGGCTTCTGCTTCTGTGCTAGTGGTCAACAGCAACAAGCCAACGGGGACTTCTTTCCTCGGAGATGAATTGTTAACCATAGAACAGAAGAGCGATACGGCGGATATTAATCGGAGGCGAGGTAGAGTGCATCGGAGCTTTTATTACTACAACTACTACTACTGGTACTTCTGAAAGCGCGAAGAGCTTCGTCTCGCGCAGAAAAGCAAACGTTTTGTGCAGACAACAACGCCGACGATGGTGGCGGCATTGGCGGTGGCTTTATCACAATGATGCGTCCTGCTGGCCGCCTCCACTGCATGCGGAGACAGCCGAATTGCTCAGCGAAGCATGAACTTTCCTTGCTTGGCTATATTACATCCCCACGAAATGCTACCAACTTGAACTTTTGAAATTTGGCGTTTTTTTTTCTTCACGTTTCTCTTTTTCTAAAACCTAAGCTTTTTTTCGCTGATAGATTGATTCATCGAGGTTTAGCCTGGACGGGGAGGCATTTAGTTAAGGGAGAATACTACGAGTACAACGAATGTTGGCAACGAAACTTGCTCTCTACTTCATTTGCATCGCAACATAGCATCTATCCGAATCTGTATACCGCCAGAATTGAGTTCGGCTGGATGATTCATATCGCGCCAACGCTGTCGCCGACTAGAGCCTACCGTGGCCGCATAGCGTTCCACCGCCATCCCTCGGTGAAAGACATTTTCAAAAAGGCGCGTGGTGCAAACCGCAACACTCGAAAATATTTTTTCGGATCATATGTTCCTCTCTAGACTGTTTGGTTCCTCTTATAGTTTTTTTTTTTTTTTTTTTTTTAACGTTATACGAGTCTATCCTACTTAATCTGAAAATCTAAGATACACCACATCATGCTAGTTACGGTTTTCATTTTACTCGTTATTAGCCATAGCTCAGCATAAGGCCTTTATTGAATTTTCTCTAATGAGCTAATATTGTGTTCTTACACACACACAAAAGTGCAATAGCTCGTTTGTATACTTCGGTAGATGTCAATTTCTGCGGACCCGTTTCAACGGTACATATACGGCAAACAGTTAAACTTTCTTAGAACCGATGTCTATAGAACCTAGACAGATGATCAGAGTTGCCCAGTAGGCAGATGAGACTGATAATGATAATCGTAACGGCCAATGTTACATTATCCCATACCCGCCTCGCCCAAGGTTACGAGAAAAAAGATCGATCGCCTGCTAGACAGACGAATGCATTGATCTGATGGAGAGGCAGGAAAACCAAAGCAGAATGGAATACGACGATTAAAGAGAGAACGGACACGACCCTGTTTTTTCACCCTGTCATGTAACTTTGTCCTGAGCACTACCTGTCAAGTACCTAGAGGAAGTCTACTTCCCGGGTCACGTCGACAGTCGCCTAGGGGGCAGGCTGCTTTGGCCGAGAATCTTTCGGGCAGCTTCTTGAACACTGATCACTTTTTAATTTCGAGGGCGTGTACGCTATAGACTTCACCGGCTGCTACTGCTGCAGAATTGGCATGGGACCTCAAAAGCGGTGCTGAGAATACAGGGTAACAGCTGAAGTCGTGGTTCACAGCGACACGTTGTAGTACGCTAATGGCTGTAGCCATAGTGAAAAAAATGAAGCAAGAAATAGATAGATAATGCTGAAAATGGTGCGACGGGGGCACACCGTCATCACGAACAGCGACGGCCATAGCAGGAACCGACTGTGGGCTGAAGATGTGAAGAATTCTAGTCAACACGAATCGGTCGACAGGCGATCGCGAGTCAAACGCACGAGATATGAACAAGACGTTTAGGCAGACAACGACGAGGCATTATGGACTGATGGGAACACCAACGGCTTTTCTGTGGCAAGACCATTACTTCCCTCAAATTACCCTTTCGCTTATCACAGAATGTGACGCAGTAGGCGCTCACAATGCTATGATCTGAGCCCGTCTCATATCAAGAAACCGTGTAACCGTGTACACAGTTTGAAAGATACCATTCACAGATACGAAACGTGGTCAGAGAACAGTTCGAGATCATCCCGTATCATCATGCCGTAGGCAAATATCCTATATATATATATATATATTTACGTAATTCATTCATCAGCTGCACGTGATAATTGAGAATAGATATTTGGACGAAATTGGCTGAACGTGGCAAAATGTGCATTTCGGGATGGATATGTTTATTATTAACAAAAAGTCGACCCTCGAAACAGTGACATGTTATAGTATTGGCGGCTTAATGTCCAGGAATACACTTGGTTTAGTGACCTAAACGGTCATGAAAAGCTTATGATTTTCTAACAAACTGCTGTCTTCTACTCATGATGATAGCGAATAAACCTACGTCCGTTAGAAAAATCATTTCAGCAAAATGAACGGCAATATATACTGGGCATCCTGTATGTACGGATATCGGTCAATAAAGCCAAGACGACGAAACTTTCATATACTAGCACACAGTTAGCAGAAATCACGCTTTCGTCCGATTATTCTAAACTATAAAACGGCCGACTAAAAATAATGACGTTCTATAAAACGTAGATACTGTGCCGAAGGCCTTTATGCCTACCGACTTAAAATAGCGCGAGATGATTAGGTGCATGCCGATGCTTTTGGTTAGACCAGCCAAATGTACAGGACCCGCGAGTGGTTATTGTCACCGGCATCGGTTTCTCTCGCCGCTGGTGCTCGGCACCAGCCATTCGTGTTGCCAGCGTACCAGGTTGACTCATTCAGGAACAGTTGGTCTGTCCTGTATCGTCTGGGAACGGGGTCGGCTCTCCCTGACTGCCTTGCACTATCGCTGTCAATCGACAGCGACAGAAAGAGCGGCAGTGGCGATATTGCACCGGTGCGATGAGGACCCGGGAGGGACTACCATCGCTCGAATAGTCCCTATTTTATGCAATAAGCGTGCACAACTTGCGGAAGTCGGTTGTGCAATGAGATCGGTATTGACATCATTCGCAGCGGCGACGATCGGCCAGCGGTAACGGTGCGCTATATTCGAGACAATGCGGCCGGAACCTCCAACGAACAATCAAAAGGACCATCAACAATAACATGGCGACTGGTTCACACAGTGAAAGGATGACGGTCGGTGTAACCCAGATTTGTGAACCACATGATGATTCGGCTCCGCCTGCAGCTCGTCACCACTACAGCAACTGGGTCACGAGATCGGTCGGCATTTTCGCATTGGGCTCGCCGCCAACCACTGGACAGGATGGAATGGGGTAGACCTAGGAATGATGACGAGCATGTGTTTGGAACAAGCGGCTAGTCAAGACTAGAAGCTACTGGTCAAAAAAGTACTACGGACGCTCGGATCTGAATCGCTAACTCCTACGCAGATATCTATTTAAGGAACATTGAGGGTCCATTAGTAGTGTCCAGCAGCAGCGAAAACTTCTCGCGTAACGAAGATGGCATATCGGGGTGCGAAGGGTCTATTTCGATAAGTCTAAAACATCTGGTTTATAATGGTATTCGTATTGCTGCAGCGCTGATAATGGAGTATAACATTGCAGCCTGGATCGGCAAATGCTTAACAAAAAAATAGAAATAGGTTGTTTTCTTTGATCTTTTATTTAAGGTATCTTCTTTAGATACCCTATAAGGTAAGGAGTACGTCGCCACTTAAACCAAGACTACTATGCCGAGATACTCTCAGACGCTGGAGTTGACCGAAGCAGAAGTGTGTGCCTATTTTTTATTGAGATACATAGTTTTCAACCAAGAGCTCTATTCTGCCCAAACGTTTGCGTAATAAAAAAAACATGAGCAGAACTGACCCGTTGACGTTTAGAAGGAAAGCAAACCGTCTAAAGTTTTTTTGTATTGTGTTAATGTCATATTGACCAGCAGTCCGGTGATGGTACAATCATGTTTAGAAAAGGTATCGATGATAACTTACTTAAAATTTAACTTATAGATTAATTCAGCTGTGAATGGGATCAGGGTCTCTAATGCGAACGGTCTTTCTTACCAACTGGCCACTATCGCTACCTGAAGAGAAAAATTACCGAGTGTTTTGTGTCAAAATCACATCGCTTCAACGAGGTACCACGTGAGGGGATCGTGGTTTACATCGTAGAGCTATAGTATACCAGCAAAGTTTACATATTCCCCATGACCTAATGATTTGATTGCAACATACTCTCAATTTTAAACCTAACTAGGTTTGATCCTGCTTGATAACAGATGCGGGGTTTGATGAAGCCGATATTCTATAGTCAGCGTCTGATTCAGCCATCTATAATGAGTATCGTCATAATACGATAACCTGTGATAGATTCATCGTACATTTTAGCTTATTTACCCAAACAGTCATGATAAGCAGCTACACAAATACCTCGACGTAAAAAAGATATAAGTTGTCAGCAAGTTCTCTCAACGAACACAGTGAATGCGAGGCGTGATGTGATTAGCCACATCGTAACTTCGGAATAGGTATAAGCTACCGCCTGACGTCTGATTAGTTTCTTCCTGTCTGCGTCCGACTGACAGGTCGTTTCGACAAGCATGGATAAATCGTGGAAATTGTTGTGGCCATCAGATGGCGCTTATGATCTTGCTGTCTCACAAGCTGGTTCACCATGTTGGCAGACGGCAAGCATCTCGCGTACGGTATCTACTAGACAACAGTATCTGGATTGTGTTTGTTCATGATTGGGCACGTACAATGTGGCACATACATGCTGGAACTTTTCTTATGATTCGTTCCTAAGAATGTATTTGAATAAACAAAGGACATTTTAAACAACGGTTGTTTACAAGTTATTTGTGTTCAGTGTGATTTCTGACGGTCGTATTTATTCAAGACAACCCATACTCATTGCGATTCAGAACCTAAAGGACTAGATAATTATTTTTTAACTTTTAACAGTGACCGTACATAAAACGATACTGGCAACTTAGGGGTATTAAATTTTGTTTGAAAAAAAAGCTTAACAGGCACGTAAGAGAGACCCTTTAGAAGTCTCAAAAAGACTAACCGCAACATTTGATGTTTTAATAGGCAATTAAAGGGCTGGATATTTCTGTATAAACAACCTAGGTATCTCAAAAATGACTTTTTGAGCCGTCTTGATCAATTTTCGAGCCCTTTAAGCCTGAATCCTATAGAGGACCGTCCGATTTGCCCCATGAGTATTTTTCTAGGATTCGTCAGAAGCCTCCTAAAAATTGGCGATCATTTAGACAGGTAATTTCGGGCAGAAAAATACGTTGGTACTCTTTTTAGCATTCGTCCGGCGTGAAAAGACTAAATAACAACAGCCAAACCCATTAAAGTAGATCCGCACCTGAATCATATTCAGTATTTTTCTAGGGTACTATGTGTGACGGATCAACACTGATTGTATAGACGCGTCTGCAGATATTTTCATTTACGATCTTCAAAGCAAGCATTTGACGGTACGACAACGTTTAAAGTGTACATGATAAAAGATACTTTGTATTTATATATATATACGCTATTATATGTCTCCCTTCTACATATGATCTATAATAGATTATTACACTTTATCACCATGCGTTAGATAAATTTCGTGTATTTTACACGGTGTTAACGAAGCAGTGAGTCGTTGGTGGCTGACATTTAGAGTGCTACAACATTGTGATGGATAGGTATCGAACATCAAGCCAATAGTTTTTCTCATAGTTTCAGTAGGACTACATCACTTTAGCTGATACCGTTTGAGCCTAACCTTCTGTTTCAATGACGAATAATTACTGGCGGCGGCAGCAGCAAGACCCCGCTATATCCATCCACCAACCATCTAGAAGCAGCTATATCCTCGAATAGTTGTTTTTTGCGGGGGTGAACTAGCTCTCTCGCTCGCAACCGGCAGCTAAAGAGAAAAGGATTTTAAAGTTCAAGATTACATGGTCGAGTGGCGTCAATCGGGGAGGTCCTAACCCGGCGCCAAAATTGAGCTTGCTTTTAACAGGGGGGGGGGGTGGTAGGCTGCTGGTTCTGGCGAGAAGTTGTTGGCGTCGCAGGGCACTGGAAGGATCTCGACAGGCTTAAAGGCATGACTGCCTTTGCCAGTGGATATACCGGAAGCTGTTATGCAACCGAGCGAAAAGCTAGGGCTGCTGCCTGAGTAGTAATGCCGGTAACGGCAGTGCTGCAGAAACGATGCCAGGCATCGGTCGAATTCGATCCGTTGTAGTTGAAGTATACCTATCTCCGACTATTAGGCTGTATGTATCTCGAGTACGCGAGACCGTATTGCCTATAGTTGACTGTATGTACAGAATGAGACTGCTGACTATATCGTATTATCTTTTCTAGAGAGGATTCATTCTTGCCGCCGCTGCTACAGCGGTCGACAATAGGTTAGTGCTGGCAAAAATTCGTTTTGGGGAAGCTTCTGAGAGTTTTCGATCGGTCAGACATAACAGCAGTGCACACGGCACAGTCAGATCTTCAGGGTAGAAGGATCTAGGTCATCGGTACCAGGAAGTGATCTAGCGAGATGCAGATCTCTCTCGCTCACTCTCCAGATGAACACCGAGGGAACTGATCCGTTTTCGCTCGCTGAGATCTCTCCGAGATGATGTCTCTGCTTTTTGGGGACAGCAGAAACAAACAGCAAGGCGCGTAAGCGCTCGTTCGTAACGACAAATTTCGTAACAACTGAAAACATAGTGACTAATGATTTCAGAGCCCATTTTCTTTTGTTAACTGCTGGGTTTTTTTGGTATTTTAACTGGTGTCAATTGCTGTTTGCAGACTCGCCCGTGCGGGTCGTTGTGGGCAGCAGTCGAGCCAGCCTGCGAACTAGAAAACTGCAATTATGTGGGTGGCGCCACCAATGACAATCGGATCGAAAAGAAGGACAAATTGGTATAAACAAATTGCTCCATATCGAAATTGACTTCAATAAATAAGTCAAAGTTGGCCTGTGCAACCGTATCGTCTAGAGCATCTTGCCGGAACAGCGAGTAGAATCTTCTAAAGGGAGCTGCAACAGCTGCATCGGCAATCGCAGACCACTAATACAACGCGTATATATAACACTTAGCTAATTTATATATAACAACATATATATATATAAATTAGCTAAGGTGTTCAAATAAAGCCAAAGCAACCGGCGAAACAATTGATTATGTTATCACCTACAGCATGGACATATTCGAATCGAGATTCTTTTTTTAAATAGGGCCTAGTTGTCTAGTCCTGTGATGTCCTTCGAAGAAAAAAAAACAGTTAATTAATTCGCAAATAACACCTTGTCTTACTGGATAACACTATCGTAATTTAGTTTCACATTGCCTTTACAGGTTGCGTAGCAAGCTATGTTAGTACTCAATGAGATAGACGTCTTGCCTTAGGTTTTGTATCCTAAAGAAGTCTTGCTTCGAGTTCTTTGTCAAGTATATGCATGTATGGTAGAGCAAACGTGAACAGACCCGAAGGATTATCATCTTCTTGCGATATTCGTCGATATGTTTTCATCCTGATCGTAGCACCTCTAGGTAGTCGATGCATAGCGGCACATCAAAGCGGAACACTGCTTCGCCCCTTTTCATCGTCAGAAACGATGTCTTTAGCGAGAATATCACAGGCACTATATTATGCGGTTTCTTTTTTCCTTCTGACCCTCGATCTCGATAATCGAGCCCCAACCTAAGCAAGCGTATCTATTACAGATGTATCGTGCAGGCGGAAAAGATCAAGCGACTCGTGGGTCCAGGTTTGCGCACGTTATCAACCTGAGACGAAGATGCAATTCACCGACAAGACGTATCAACACCATTAACGCTGCTAGAAGCTGCGGCCCTAGACGTACAGTTTGAGAGCAGAGAAACCTTCACGAAATGATATCTTCAAATAAAAGCCTACCCCTCAAATACTCGAACCATTGCCCGCACAGCTGGCTGCCTCAAGTCAACCAACGCAATGTAAAAAGGCCGCGTTAGTTCCGCTGAACTGATTCTCTCTCTCTGTCTCCATCGTCGTATCTTCTTCGTGCCGGAAACCGCACTCCGCCCTCGCAGTGATCGTAGCGCCGACCGCAATCGCGTGAGTTCGTCGATCTCACACCTCCTTGCTCTAGCGAGAGGCGTGGCGCGGAATCGCCACCGTCGGGAAATCGCGCTACTCAGTAGGTATCATCAGCGGTTGATCTTAATTAAACGAACCAATTTACCGGCCAAAGAGCTAGACGGTAGCTTTCGGACTACATGTTCAGCGGACATCGGGGTGCGTCTAGTAGCTGCCGGTTCGCTGCCACTACCTTGAACACCGAACAGCCACAAACTGCTCAGAGCTCGTCGATACTGGCCACTGCATAATCTGAGTCAAACTCGAACGCATCTATGAATACTGGAGTTTTCTGTTTCTGCCTCTATGTCTCGTTGTCTTTTTTCTTTAGTTCGCTGTCAATGATCTTTAGCTTTTTGAACGATCTGCAAGGCTCACCGAACGTGTAGGCGATAGTAGTCGGAGTCGTTTGAAGTTGTAGGCGTCGTCTGGGCTTGAATCGGTTTCGATAGAGGTGAGGTTCTCATCATACCTATTCCTTCTCTCGTATTCATACATATCCATACAGTCGTACATAGAAGGCAGGAAGAAAAACAGCCAAGCTTCTGTCGGTCACCGCGTTCCCGGAATGAGCGATGCTGATAGGTGTTACTTCTCCTCTCAACGGGGTCACCTACCAGCGTCTACTGAGCCCTACATAGCATGGACTAAAGATAGGCTGGCAATCTATCGACCGCTAGAAGCCATCGCATATATCTCTATGCGATCAAATTATAGATATACGTACCACAGTGTTCATCCAATAAACTTTTTACTTGACGCGCCATTGGCTCATCGTCGCCGGATGAAATCGCTTCCGAGCTCACTTTCTCGCGCAATGCTGGATCTGTACACCCGCCTTCGTCGTTTCGAACAACCGACCGACGGTGGCAGTACTATACTGTACAAGAAACAATATCGGCCTAAGATGGCCGACGGCTGTAACTCGGTCTATTCATATGTGTGTACGCTGCACAATGCTTCGTAGGTGTCCAATCAGTATAGCTCTGTTATTTCTGCTATAGCGACCACACACATCAGAGCTGAGTGTCGCCAGCCATCGCCCGAGAACCGCCTCTAATAACAGCAAGAAGTGACAATAACATCGACAACTTCTCGTTGAAGTGAAAGGTGTTATCAATAGAGCAAGAACCGTGTCAATTGGGTTACCCGAACAGAGTTTTCGTAATACCTTTTATCAAAATGCTACAAATTTCGATAGGTGTCTAAGTAATCCTGTGTCGATATGCTCGTAAGCAAGTTGTGGACCGAAAGCGAACGCAACTATGACCATTGTGCAATCACGGTCTACATGAAAATTCATTTGTTCTCCAGGCAATAACTTGCACCGGGTGACACTTTGTTTATTAAAGTAAATCAGCTCGTGCCGTCGTGCACGCTGCATGCTTTTTTCAGTATTTTCAGAGGCCCATCTGAATATAACAGCATAGCTAAGTTTTCACGCGAATTTTTGAATTGTTGAAGTTACACAGAGGACAAAGTTTAGACCATATCGATAACGTTGCTTGCTGGTTTCGAAGCGGCTCCACTGAGCCTGGGGCATGTTGCTGAGGATGGATGTTCCGCCCTATTTGAGATTCGTCATGTAGATGTTTGACGAAACTGGCAGTGCCATGTTATTAACCTCGGTGTAATAACTTACCTGTTATGCATCATTTGTCAGGAATCAATACTGAGATTGGATATATTACATTGTGATAGAACTTTGCTATTTACTTAACTACCTATTCAGGTGTCGTCATTAGATAGCCTGAACAGGCTTATGGCTTCCTACTTCCTTTGAAGGTAACGGTTTTATGGTGAGAAGATATCCAGTACTGCAACATTCCAATAATAGGTTGCTATCACTTTTGAAAAGATTATATATAATCCATTGTTTAGCAATAAGTATAATAATGTTTTTACTAATGCTTGACAAACTGTAGCATATACATGCATCTTTCTATATCTATTCTATATATTACTAGCCGTGGTCCGTAAAAGATAGCTTGGATACGACTTTTTCTCATCTACATTGTAGCGCTAGAAACAATATATACGGTACGCCTTGGTCCGACTGGACAATGGGATCAAACTGCCTAACAAATTAACAGCAATTTATCACACGCTGCAGACAAAGCTATGTCCGGTGAAACTTTTCTATGCAGTGGCTTACTGATGTCGATATCGGGTTAGCCTACATTTACGCCTTCTCCTTCTTCAGTAGACAAATTTGCAGTTTTCTTACCTGGACCTCCATTCATGTCAATATTGCCTCGTGAACCCCTTCGGCAATGCAAAGGCGCTTACTCAGAACTATTGGCTTTAAGCTATTCTGGGGGTATTGGCGCTAGATAGACAAGCAATAAATTCACGTTCTCGCCGTCACCCCCCCCCCCCCCCACCGGACACCGCCATCCTTTCAAGGGCTGACACCCGCGCCTTCGGTAATGGCTCGCTAAATTGTAGCGACAGTATTAAAAGTAGGACGAGAAAAATCACTCCTCTGTCGTTTTCTTGACGACTGACCATTCGGCCCGTTGAGCTCGTCCTCAGCCGGACCCAACAAATTGAGTAAGATAGTGGGACGACAGCCTATTTAGTCTCCTGTGAGCACATTGTGACCCACTGTCCGACGACGCACCCAACTCTAGAAAATCAAATAAATTTTCGAAACCTGCCAACAGTGCTAAATCTTAAGGTAGAGACGAATCACAGGACCCCGTAACGAGAACGATTCACCAACCCGTTGGATGTCATGTAGCAAGACCACTTGGGATGGACTAACGGGAGTCCTATCTAAACTCTCTATTGACTCTGGTATTTGATTTCATCGCTTTATCGGACGTAGTTGTCCATCTCGTCCATATGGCCATTTTGCCCAGCGGTAGCAGCAAAGACGAGACCGATTACCATATGAAATATGGCTCATCCGTTACTCAACTTTGCTGCCAAGCAAATTTAAGGCCGTACATCGGCGTTCTGCACCGCTATACTTTTTCTGTGGACATTTCGCATAAGTGCTATAGCTCTAATCTGGTAGGTCGCCAAGTACCAGCAACGCTTGCTAGCTACGAGTCATTTGGATCAGTTGGTGAATGCGGAGAGCAAGCAACCAAAGGTGGATAGCTAGGCCTCAGCATGAACAGCGTGAAATCATTCGCAAGGTCGTGCTATAACTGCAAGCCGATGCCGGTACCGATCAGATATCCTGGGTCCTTTAGCTGCTCAGATCTATCGGCAATATTAGTTTAAAGGATATAGAAGCATCAGTATTTATTCGGGAGAGCGATTAGCCGATCCATAGCCGACCAACCGGTCAGTGGTCATCTCGAACGTCACTCATAATTTCAACGGGGGATGGGAATAGCCTGCGCTAGCATTTACTGATACTTGTGATAACCTTACTTAATTTCGATGTACGTCGTACATTGCCATATGTGCCCAGTTTTTTGTCAGTTCTTGCTGCGTTCGCTAGGTGTTAGGCAAAGAAGATCGCCTGAACCGGCTACTCTGATATCGACGCGTTACGCCGATGAGCTGTCGATTGGCTAGCGGCATGCACGAGATATTGTACGAGATGTCGACGAAATTCTGTCTGGCGCATATGATGCGAAAAATAGTTTCATCAGCTTCTCGCTATATGACAAGGCGCTATACGAAGCAGTCATGCTTCGTGGTTTCTCTAATAATCAAGTAGCTAAAGTGAGACAAAATGGACCATGTAGCTTTTCAACCCAATCAGACCATGGTATTGCCCGCATGGCTGGCCGCCTGGTCTTCATCGTGTGTCGGTCTTGTAATCAGTTCGGATATGATTCGTGTCAACTAGGGGACTCGGTGCGTTGGGTTTGTTTCAGCTATTGCCGATGTTTTGATTTGCTGTGGCAGCGGCGGCCATGACTACTCTATCAAGAGAGGTATTCAAGTGCTACTAGATTGAGCCGGCCGCAGTTCTGTTCGCCGCTTGTATGTTGTCACGAGAAATTCACGTGTCCATTCGGCGGTACGAGGGCGGAGGTTCCGGAGCGCTAGCTCCACTGACTTCGGAGAGATCATGGCGACCGACGGCCAAACAGTGAATCGGTCAACAGCCGCAGACCGGAACCACCATGCAGCCAGTTATCGCACTGAACTAACGGTCCTTTTACCGGGATCATTGGCATCCGTAGATTCCGATTGGAGGCGGTCAGGCATCCTAATCTAGTCGATAACTAGTGTAGAAATAGTAGCAGATTTCTGATCAATGATCGGATATGACGCTCGGATCAGCCAAGACTGGTGGATGAGAGCAATGCTGTCGGAGATTGCGGTCAGTGTGTGGGAGGAAGTCGGCGAGACCATTGTAGTTCCGTCAGTTAAGCCAACATTGAGCGGATATCGATTTTGCACGATCATGTTTCAAATCTTAGCTATAATAATATAGCGGCGACAAGTTCACAGCGTAATGAATCATTCTCGAGCGCATATTTGCTTAGATCTACAAAGATGCACACATGTGCACACTTAAACTCAGAAGATCAGTTAGCTGCCGCACTCCGATAGGCCAGCAGCTTGCTGCCACTGGCTGATCGAGAATAAAGTTGGGAACTTACCAGCCGTTTGAACGAAATAAGTGAATCCATCTATCTTCAACGGTTCGCCGTCGTATTTAAGCTAAGACTATTATAATACTGCATAGATATTGTTTGGTTCTCAAGGCAATAAAGTTCTAATAATAAGAATCTACATCCCCTTTTCAGGTAGGGTTACTTGAGGCGAAGTCGGGATCGCCACGGCGAAGACAAGGAGGTGACATAACCCCTTACAATCATAAACGCCTAAAGGGTGCAGCTAGTCCCGTTGTTGATGTTACTACGGTGATAACCGCATGTTAGAGAAACTCTGACCCTGCGTTGATTTTGCGCGCATCGGCGAAGCAGTACTGCAAAGCATTACAGACACTGGTACTTACTTAGTTGCTACTGAACCAGGGTATTACCACACAACACCCAATCAGCTCTGCAGTAAGAATGATTTTCCTCGGCTCATAAATTACCAACTTAACTGGTTCGTCCCTTCGAGCCAGTAGCGACAATGGCCATGAACCATCTGTTGTTGTGTAAGATATACGGGACGAGCTCATTGTTTCGTTGCTAACGGCGGAATAACGCTCATCGCCCAGTGACTGAAATCTATGCAGCGACACCAGGCTTCGGTCAGAGAAGATCTCCATAAACATAGACATACGACAAATGGGTTATATATCGTCTGCTAACCGCCCTCAGACCCGCCCAAGCCGCGCAGTCTAATTTGAAGTTCACGTCGAGTCGCGTCCTATGGTTACTGTATTCGGTGAAGAACATTTTCGGTCTACATAAGGAGTCGTAACCCACACGATAGCCTTCCTACGACAGCTGCTCCTCAAGCATCAGTCAGATCAAATTTCAGTTAATCATGGACTATTTCCTATGAGGATCTTCGCGTCCAGCCTAGCAAAGGTCGTACGTCTGATCAACTCTCGGGCAGCAAAGAATTATGTGAAGTGAAGTAGATAAAAAAAGAACATCGATTTTTTTTTTCTATTGAATTCACTTTGAACTTCATGCGAACTAACCTAGTAGAAATTTGTGCGAACGTGTTAGGCTAGAACTGTTCTGCTGGACTACAATGTGAAAAATTGAACTTTGCCGTTGGGCATCCATAAAAAATTATCGTACTAATAAGATTAGAGCGGCGGAAAGCTGATCGGACGTCGGCTGCAATTCGCTGTTTATTTCAAGACATCAATAAACCTAGAGAGCTGCTTGCAACTGCTAAGGCCCTCAGTTGAAGGCTCTTGAGTAGGCTAAGGTATTCCTCGCTCAGCGAGTATCTATCTTTAAGTGTGTGCATGTACATGCGTTTTTTCAAACACAAATGTTCGATTCGAGATGTTCGCGAAATGGACATAGACACATTGCCATGACGACCAGTGCTAAGAACTAGAAGTTAGAAGGTGTTTATATGTTCCTTAGGTGTCTAGGAGAGAGCTCCCTTTCGTTTAACGGCATTTAGCGTACGAAGGCATGGTTGGAACTGCACCATGTGTCCAGTGCCATCATCGCTGCCAATAGATCATCACAATACATTATTAAATTCAAGGCTTTTAAACTTCTCCTAGCAGAACACCTCCTGATCATCCTGGTCGAAGCTGATTACGCTGAATTTTCTTATTAGTCTAAGAAAGTCGATCGACTGCTTGTACAGTCTCGCATTGGTTAATCATTCTCATAGCTGTCTAGAACGACAACGCACCACCCATCGATTCTACGTTATCCAACAGATACTACATACTCGTTGTTCTGGCCTCATTTAATCCAATCGCGTCGTTAGCCGCTGCTAACTACAAGATCATCTCGGGAACCTCGAGTCGTCATCTTGTCCGCTGTTCAATATATTATATAGTATACTGACGATGTCGGGCATGACTACACTGGAAGCCCCCATTAAGTACGAGCAGCCGCAGTGGCATCAGAAACAGCCTTAGGGCGATCCATCACCTCACTGTTCTCCGATCTTCGTCGCTTTTCGTTCTCGTCTTCTCGATTCTTATTCTTTTTTTTTTTTTTTTTTTTTTTTTTTTTTTTTTGTTCTCTGAGCTGAGTCAGAACCATCATAAAGGAGCATATGGTCAGGGATCTATCTGTCTGTTTGCGTGTAGCTACTCTGGCAGTCATAGCCTTCCTGATTGGTTATAACACAGAGGGTAAAAGCGGCGTCTTGTGCCGTCACTACCGCAGTTATGTGAACGGGTATAGGTAGCTTCTAGATACATCACGCGGTACACTGAGTTAGCAATACCGTGGTATCGACAAATGCCGCTTGTAATGACAATGTACTGGCTGTAGTCCGTGCTATGAACAGAAGCCGAATCTCGAGAAGGCTCTATGGTACAAAGGGTGCGCGATGTGTGATCGATCTTTCACACTGGCAAGCGAACGAATGTCGTGTCTCCTCCGTGATGTTCCCTACCGGGGAATTGGCACCATTCCTGTGGCCCCAATCGGCTCGACGGGCCAGCCCGCACATCGCAGTGAAGTTTCTTGCAGTTAGTGCTGCTTCTGGTTCGTTGTAAGTTCTACCTGAATCTGCGCAGTCATATAACTTAGCCACGATACGTCCCGTTTGTATAAGCTCACTCAGCCGAAGGCAATAACGGGTTAGTTGTCTGTTACATAGCTTTTACTAGGGATGAGTTGCGTTTAAAGCTAACATCGGTTACTGACGATGTTAAGGCGAAAGCGAACAAGGAGTGACGCCGACATCTGAGAATCACGAAGCAGTGCTTGTCTCAGACTATGAGCGACACATGTATACCAGAAGCACTGTCGTCTGCTTCTCTCATAGACTGTATAGCGGCCGAGGCTTAAATATTTACTAGCGCCGTCTGGTCTCTCGGACAAAGCGTATTCCTGCCAACTTCTGACAACTCTTTGTTTCTCGAAAAAAGGCTCTGTTTAAAAAAGACAATCTGTGTAGACAGTATTTAGCAATATCTAGTGTGCGGATTAGGGTATAGTATTTTTTGCCAGTTAGAACACATTTACTATTTTGGAGAGCCGAATATGTAGCGCCTGATCCGTCATCTCAATTCCACATCTCTAGTCCTGCAAATTTGAAATGAAGAAAAGAAACAGAAGCAGTAAGGCTTATCGCTGCTTCGACATCTCTGAAACGCCAGAGATTTCGGTCCACTAGAAACCGATAAAAAGGAATAAACAGAATTGTATTAGACTTAATATATTTAGCTCTATCGGTGTTTTAAATTTAAATGTGGGTCGAACATTAATGGGCGAGCCAGCCATCCGATGAAATGCCTAACAGCGTTAGCTGACGCTAAACCCAAAAGATAGAACATATTCAGACATATTTGAATAATTGAACCAACTGAACACACCTGACGACTATATCAGATACTCAGTTTTTCTGTTGAGGGTTGCAATCTGATAAAAATTTTGGCAAAACTGCCAACAAACGTCATAGACACGATGCAGAGCTTTTTTAACATGACTTCTGCACTCTCAGGGGAACCTTGTACTTCGGATACGTAACGAGAAGAATTCTGACGCGGATAGAGATGTATATGCAGCGCTATTGGTCACTCGTATGGATTTGGCAGCACCACATAACGTAATTTTCTGTCTAGTATTACTTAGCACAGTTTTGATTAGCAGTATGATTTACTCAGCGTTTATTCAAATGGAACCGAGAGTTGTCACTTATGGTTCTGACATCTAGCGAGATGTAGATCAAGCGTATCCCAGCCCAACAGTCATAGGTTATTCGATCTATACGGTCCACACTAGCTCATCCCGTATTCGTCAACGGTTTGCTTCCGTAAGAGGAACTTCAATGAAGATTTGCCAAGCAAGGCTTACCTGTCAAAGTTCGCTTTTGTCGATGACACGGATAGGGCTTCTTTGAAATAGTCTTCGTCATACAAGAATGCTGCCCTACCACAACGTCGCATGACAGCCAATCGTCCGCCAGGCTGTTGAACGTAGCTAGTATCCGCACACGCATGAACTAACATATATAATGCTCGAACTTAAGTGAACTTGTCTAAAGATGAGAACTAGTCCGGGACAAATCAACTAGCGACTTCGTCCGGCCGAAAAAAGTTCGATCACTCTGTTCATGTTCGAAGACTGGTCATATCAAGTTGATTACCCAACCTCCGCCGAAATGGATGGGGTTTTTCGACAAAATGAAGGAAATGGGGCTACTGCTGCCCGTAGAGCTGCGGCCGTTGTCGAGTATGTTGTAGAGGTGGAGTGACGATATCTGTCTGATTGAACCCGTCTGACCTCCTTACACCCACAACCCATTCAAGTCTTATCAATTTGCTGTTACCTGAAGTGCATCATCATCGTAGACAGCAGTTCATGTCCAGGCATCTTTTGGCAGTTGGAGGAAATAGATGGTATGCGTGTACGAGTGTATGCGTACGCTTACATGCACGACTCGCGAGAAATCTAGGCTAGATAGGACGCACATAGGTCGACCTAAAAAAGCTAATCGAAGACTTGCCTCAGTCTAGCGAGAGATGCTGTGGTTTCGCCGTTAGTTGCTTCTTTCAATGCCTATTTTGCCTGGTTAGGCGGCGCAATAGTTCTGGCGGATACAACCGAACAGCACGGTCGTTGCCGCTGTCGCCGCCACCGAGGAAGCCGCGACCGCTTCGAGAGTCATCTTCATCATCGATCACCCATTGTCGAGTGATGAGAAGCCAATTACAAGCCAAGTACATCTGTCATCCTGTTCAGTAGCAGCGAACGTCGACATCGACGAGGAATGCTTCATTCGCGCAACCCCCGCCATCAAATCGAGCGTTAGTCCCTCCCGGACCCTTCGTCTTCCTTCTCCACCGTCATCGCCACTTTATCTCGATCTGCCGTACGCCCTATCAACATGATTGACTTTAACAAATGCTCCGCCGGATAGAGCTGCAGCAAACCAAGCAAACGCCGATCTGTTCGAAAACCACGCAACATCGATCAGCCTCCACTTAAATCCGTGTACGCTGTTGCGCTTAACCCCTCGGGTCCGCAGAAATTCGCTGAACGCGATTCAGCCGAATGAAGTTGGCGAGCTCACGGGACCTCGTCCGCAAATTCACCGGAACGGTCATCGTTGCCAGGCGCCACAGTGCAAGGGCGCTAACTTCTCAATGTTGTTTTCTTTTCGGCGGCTCTGCATCCACTTGGTGTCCACTACGATTCGCATTGCTTGTAGTCAGGTCAAACTTCTGTTGTCCCTCAAAGGGCGGTTCTGTCTAGGCCTAGTCGCCGGCCCGTTTCGTCTGTGTGGCCGCCTCTCGAGTTATCCAATCTGTTGTCTTGCTTTCGAAGCCAAATAGGCCAGCATCAAGCACCTAAGCAGCAGAACTCGGATGTGTTTCTAGATGCTTTGATGCTCACGTTTATCGCAGTATCACAACTACAGCTGGTCGTACAGACATAGACGACCATCAAAGGTCCTTTTTTGTACCTTTTCTCTTTTGATGCACTACACGCAACAAACCTACAGAGGAATAAATATCGCATTCGCCGGTCGCTACGGGCGCTGCAAATACTGTCTGCATTTGGTCTACTTTAGCTATTAGGAGAGCCAGGTCTGACGCGGATTCTTCTTTTCAGCCAGCAGTCCAGTGCAATGGTTCTGGCCATATGCTACGCTGTTCCGGAGCGCGCCCAACGGACGAAAGAAAAACAGGGCTCTGCTCCGCGATGCACCGAGTATATCGTAAGAGCGACGACGGCGGCGGCGGCGGCGGCAGTAGTACGATCTCGTAGGCGCAATACAACGGAGTCTTGCTAAAACAAGAAATCACTAACAGCTACAGACAGCGAGCGAGCGGTACTGCCCGAGGCAGCGCGTAGGCAGAGAGGCGCATAGCTCAGCGAAGAGGTAAACGTTTTTACGAGTTTCTTTTTTTTCTTGATTTTTCATGTTGTTATAATACTATAGAGGCTTGCGCGTATTGAAGACGACGATGTCCCGGTGTGACCGAAGATCCAGGATCCGGGCCGCCGGAGGTTGATTAAGGAGGCCTGAGGGCCATGACTTTTATCCGGACGACGACGATAAGGTGAAGAATTCGAGCTTCAGTTCATTGCGTGTGAGTGAAGTGCGTGTGTAGTTTATGTAGTGGGCGCGGGTCGAAGGTATTTTGAGAGAGTCAAACAATGAAAAGGCGCCAATCGTAAAATCTAATTGAAATTAAATTTATGCCGATCGATGCCGGCTGATGCGGCTACCGCCCAACCGTTACGTTGGTATGAAGCAGCCTTCGAACGCGGGTGGTTATCTCATGCTTTTAGATACTTCTGTCTCGCGCCCTCTATTCAGATGAGGAAATGAACTTTTACACTTGAACAAAATAGAAATCCGTTCCGTGATTAACAACATAGAGCTGTTAGAATTTCAACCGTTTGTTTACAGGCCGTTGCAAGGCCGCGTCATCGATAGGTCGACAACTAGTCGTATCAGCACTGTACTGCTAGCTGCGACGTTTGTTTTTACCAGACGATGAAGTTGTTCCTAAGTTTAGACAAAGTTGAACTAGATTACCGTAAATCGTTCGGATCAGCCTATAAAGCGACGAAAACGTTTTAGCTACTATCGAGGTCAAAAGCCCAGCTAGCGCCACTATCGACAGAGACAGCCGTGACTGTCGGTCAACTGCCCATGAACAGTCCGTAAGTTTCAGAATAGATGAGGTCCAAAAGCGGAGCTACGTCACTTATTCTCAATATATAACAAAATGCAATCATCCGACATTAATTTTTACGCATTATATCTAGATGTACAGAAACATGCAATGGTATACTGCGGACTGGTACGTTTTCACGCTCCTTGTGCATGGCCGGCCAGTCGGTCAAATCAGAGTATTGACTGCTTTGTTCCTGCGGGGCGTGTTCCAAGAAGCGACAGATTGTCCGGCAACAGACCTCCTCTTCTGTGTCTCCCAAACACCAGAACCATAAGGGTCAGCATGATCATGACCATCGATGTGGGTATATATGATGATGCAGTACATAGCATCGACAACTCTGAGACAACAGCAGGATCTGTAACAATGCTGGCGTCGGCTACAGGCGTTCGCCGGAATCGTCAACAGCTTCGCACTCATCTCATGCGCCAGCCGAACCATGGCAAGCGGCCAACGGCTGGTCGATAATAGACAAACGTTGCTGCAAGTGAGCGTCCTAGGCGCATGCAAACCGACGTCCAATGGGACGACCATAGGAGGCGCTTGCGCTATAGCCATTCGTATTGGGCCAACTGTTCAAAATGTTGGCGCGAAGCTTGAAATAGCTAAAAAATTGCAAAAATCGAATCCGTCCGTCGCAAGTGGATTCCGCGAATAGGCAAAGGTGTGATAGGTGTCTGTATTGTTCGTTCGGTACTCGCCTCACGGACGAGATCGACAAAGGGACGGGCTCGAGCTTCCGATGCCACCGCGGCAGTAGCGGCAATTCAAAGCGCTACTATTATGAACATACTGGCGTAGATACGAGCACAATTTAATATTAATCGTTTTCAATTCACACCCATCCGTCTGTGTTCAATATATGGCACAGCTATATCTACAACTGTTATTTTCATCGGCAATGTTTTTCACGGAACTCCTGGCAGCAAACATTATTAGCTGCCCATGTCTACGAAACGAAATATATGGTTATTGATGTTTTGCAAAGATCGCGACATATAATAGTCCTCGATCGTGCGGAGACATAGGTCGTCGGCTACACAGGCATTCTGCAGATCCAGGCCTATCAGGCAGAACCTGATTCGCTTTCGTTCTTCCTGTACATCCTCACCGCCAGAGCAACTGATCTCTCTCTCTCGTCACCCATTACGAATAGCGTCGGTCGTATCAAATGAGCTTACTTAATCCAGGTACGTAGAACGCCTTCTATTCTAGCCATTCGATGCTGGTGTTATTGCGTGAAACCGGTGAGTACAACTGGTCCAATATATGAATACTTTTAGAAATATTTCCGTAGAACATCGCTATTGAAGGCGAACGAAAGCTTCGTTAGCTAACTGCAAATAGTTGTTTCCTCACTTGAATGCTATAATCCTAATAAGCTGATGTCGTGAGTTGTGAAATTTCATAGGTGGGACAGCTCTAAGCTCACAGGCCTATCCGGTAACGATAGCCAATGTAAATTCACCTGTTGTTCGTAGGGTATACAAGCGGAACGTCAACAACGACACCTCAGAAAGACTTCAAGAAGCATGTCAGCTTCGGCAACTTTACCTGCGCATCCGACCGGCGTTTCCAATCGGAACTTCTTCGTTTTTCAAACAGCCAGCCATGTGTTCTGACGTCTGCTGTGTAAGCACAGGTGCAGCGACCACCGGGGGACCATCAACGAGTCCTACTGAACGCTCAGCCACCGCAGCAACCGCAGTCAGCAACGTGGTGGGCATTCGTCCTTACACCTCCCGTCTTGTGTTGCCAGCCGACCGATACGAGAAGGCCTAAAGCCAAACGAATAGATAATGGCTAGCATTCTTAAGTGTGCCGAAAGGCCTTAAGTTAAGGTTTTAAGAAATGACGGCATCGTTTACAAAGTCGCCAGCTTCGGCGCCGATTGCTACGATAGTCGAGCCCGAAATCGAAGCGCAACTTATTGGAGGATGACTTTCTCCGCCGGTTAGCCAGCCCGTCAACGGTTTCACTTCCTATAACATCTGCGACGGATAGAAGCTATACTTCCGTGTTATTGTACGCAACGCATAGAGGAAGATATCCTCGTCGTAGCCTAAGAGGATTTCGTCGGGAACGTGTTTCAGCATCGCTAGGAAGAAAAAGCTGTACTGGGATAATTTGACTCTAGGTCGAAGTAGATCTGATCCAGGTGTCACTGCTCTCGTTCTTCTTTAGCAGTTCGAAATTGAACTTCGGTATATTCGACTGCTGTGTCCTTTTGCGTTCCTCTAACCTGTAGACATTCACTACATAGGCTAGCCAGCGGAATCAGCCGAACGTGTGTGCATGTATCGTTATTCAGGTAGATGTACCAGAGGTTAAATGCCCTCGAAGAACAGACGAATAGCAAGGCTTCGACCTAGCACGAAGGTCATAACCAGAGCTGAGGTTCGTGTCTGAGCTGAAAATAAGAAACCTGGAAGGTGCGGCGCAGTTGTTCAAGTCGGACAGAATAGGACAAACGACAGTAAAAGAAGCAGAAGAGGTCGCTCGCTCTGATGCTGGCATTTGCCGCGGTATCTGAGCTACTTGTTGCCAGGTGGCAGAGACTGATAGAACCTACGCCTGCACCAACCTGCGCCTGCTGAGCAGGTCACGAATCTGGGTTAAGACAGCGCTAAGGCGGGCACCTTCTGCCAGAAGTGTGCACTTCTTACCTATTGCATTCAACCAGAATTAAGGCACGAAGTAGAAGTTCGGCAGCCTGGCGCACGCGGACCTTGCGCCGCCGTTTGTGAACTAGAAGCAGAAGTTGTTCATAAGCGAGCATCGAGAGCAGCATCATCAGCCAGACAAGCTGTGATCATCAGCGCGATGCAGGTTGCCGACCTCAAACAATAACACGTACTGCGACATAGAACACGGTGGTATTGTCAAGGTTTGTTGCACTACCATTTCCTGTTTACGCTCTGCTGTTACTAGGGCTCGTGGATCCTCCAGTTGATCAAAGGCAAGCGCGCACCTGAAATCCGAGGTCTCCATGCACTGACGCATGGGAACTCAATTCGAAAATAGACTATCAGAAGCGCCTTCTCATCGGCAGCCGAAAGAACGACGCTGCTCGTGTTGACGGAGCAGCTTTACTCACTGGCTTGTAGAGTGGTTGAATTGTCGTGAACTTTCCAAGTTCTACTCGCTGGCCGAACATCGTAGCTAGTGGTGTCAAAGAAGATTATTGACCCGTGTAGGGAAACCATTGAGCAGGCGTTTTATGTTTTGCATGTTTCAAACATCCGTATCAATCCATGAGTTAATATAGGTAACCTATTGGTGGCCGGACAGCCTTACCTGAAATTAGAAAAAAAAAAAAAGAAAGTGCACCTTATGTAGAGATGTTACTGCCATGTCTATGTGTACTATAACAAACAGCTGCGCTCACGATGACTTTCAGTATGATGGCTTGAATGATTGGGCTAAAGCACCCTACGAACATCCGTCAATCGGCATTGCCATGGACTAAATGTTCATCGTATACTGCATATATATATTACAGATAAATGCCAGCTACAGTAACTACGCCATGCTTGATATATGCTTATCATCAATACAACGCATACAGCGTCTGAATCTCGTCGCGTTAACAATGAGCTGGTATGAAGATAATTTGATTAGAGTAAAATGAATAAAAATTCGTTTGTCCGTTTACCCCGCACCCCACTGAATTGTCATCCTTCGCAACTGCAAAATCTAGTGAACTGTGTTGCCAGTAGTTCAAGTCTCGCGAAAGGGGGTACGAACTCTTGCAAGCACGTGTCCAGTATAATTCAATTGTGCCGACGCTCCAGCCGGTCGCCCCCTTCCAAATGAACCCCATGTACCCCATGTAGAGCAGCACCGTATGCCCGCAAGCTGGGCTGGCATCCCTCTTCTAAATTCTATACAGCAGAAACACCCGCTATCAATATCATAGCCTTGTCTCGAATTCGTTGTCAACCTGGCTTTACTAGTAGTACAAGTATTTTAGTAGCACTGATAGCGGTTGGCAGTATCACATGCTTCATCGCGGCTGTCCGCCTCTCGAAAGGTGGATGCCAAAGCCACCGCCACAAACTTGATTACAGCCGCGATTACTTCAGGCCGGGCGGATAGCAGGCGAGGGCGAACGCTCTAAGTTAATTTGATTTCTACTGCAAGCCTTAAGCGGAGGTTCAGGGTCAGCTTGACAGGCTATTACTACGGAGAACGTATACTCAGCCACTCGAAGGCAAAACTATTAAGACTATCTCAGGTCTAGTATTATTAGCTAGTATTATGAGAGTATTACGTAAATTGTATTGAAAGCCTCGAAGACAGCAGTCAAACAAACAAAGGACGCTTGCATCTAGGCTTCTTCGAAGACGCGCCGCACTTTACCGAAAAACCTTAATAGTGCCCTCGATGAGATATGTATGTGCCCTCGGCTTCGCATTATGTCGCTACGATGATGTAAAAGGAGCCCGTACAAGTTCGTTGTTAGCCTCTACTGTAGTAGTCGACTGAGGTATGACGTCGCGAAGCTCGTTCGTTGGGATGCAGGTTGAAATGAACCTTATACACGACACTATCTGGCGCATGCAGGCGCAGCAGTCCCTTGGTTCGCGTATGGAAATTCACCGTGGATGAGCTCTCCCACACATAGCCATGCAAGCCCGACACAACCCGTGGGAACGTTGCACACCCAAAATTACAGCGACATTGCCCAGCGCTGGATATTGGGTTGGCTGTCACAGTTGTTGCATTTTGGCTACGTAGCAGGCAAACGAAGATCGAAATCGACAGATGTCAGTAGACACTCGCAAACTTACCACGCCATAACACTTTCACGGGTACGAGGTTGTGTCGCGCCACCTTTGCAAGCATAGTAAAGTAGCGTGCAGTGACAACTATACGAGCTTTTCGAGAAAGCGTATCGGCTGCCTTTCTAATATCGCTTAGGTACACAAGTGGTCGAGATAAGGGCATTGAGTTCGACGAATTGCGCCAACGTCCAACGAATATGGTAGCGATTAAGTGCCAAAGCTTGATATAATCATCTTCGATTTGGCAAGATCAATATGTGTAACAATGTATATATATACACGTTCCTGCTGATGACAAAGTTACTTTCATATTACAGAAAGTATAACCAGCCCCTTGTCGTTTATCGAATTCGCCCCGTCGTTCTGCTAAACTAATTGACCTTAACTGTTTTGAGTAACGGCCTTCCGTGCCATGTCGTCTCCTAGTGTATAGCAGTACGTAATTGTATTATTTACTTTCTAATCAATTGCGGTCGCAAACGTCATTGATTACAATATTAACACTGGTGCCTTAGCGGTGGTTTACAACGTCCAATGAACTTGTGAGATCAAGCGCAAACTGCTTAGTATGGTATCCACGCAGACTCTAGTGGTTCTACCAAGATTTACAGCCGGCAAAAAAGCTATGGCTGTCCGCTCAAGTAGACCTCTTGTAATACTTTGGGCCTGTAGGACAATTGTAAAGGTTTTTGAAGTCCTTGAAAGAAACAGCTTTGCTCGTCGTGCGATTGCGTCGATCTGCCATCGAATCTGCCAGCAGCAATAAACAATATCCAGATTCAGCATAATCAGCTGATAGTCGGGTCCGCAAAACTTTCTATCCTAACAGAGTAATCGTAGGGTCCTCTCAGACTTCCGCCGCGTGAAATTTAATGAAATTTATTGCGGCCTTCATGACGGCGGCAACCCCGTGACCAATATATGAAGAGGACGAGTGACCACACGACAATCCGAAGCGCGTTATTCTAGCGCCCAAAGGTCAGAGTCCATGATATGTTTGTACATGAACTGATCTGGCGTCTCTCGAGTTGCCAGCTCGCGGCGTTGACCTTCAAGGTCAAGTTGACTCAATCTATACGTATTTTGGACGCAATAACATGACCTAAAGACTCAGCAGCGTATCGTGCACAGGGTGCAATGGAACGCGTATGTATCTTTAATCCTGTTACGAGCACGATTAAAGCCCTATCGAGTAAGATAATGCTTATAAATATACAACTTATATGGCTACATGTAATAGTTGCAAACGCATTTAGTTCAGTAACGGCCAACCACACGTATTACTGATTAGCGCTTTACGTTCAAATTACGGCGGTGAGACCAGTTACGTTAGGTCATATTTTTCAAATATCAAAAAGTCGCTAAGGATATTGCGGCGAACCCAGTGAGAGTTTACAATAAGCTCGTGGAACCTTGTGCTTGACAACCCCGAAATATATTGACAAAAAATTTACCACGAATGAACGTGAAGCACGTACAAGAGATGGAATACTCCTTTATTTGTATTTTGGTAAACCCCTTTCTTTGTAGCCTTTTATTTGTCCTACAGTTGGCTACACCAACACTCTTTGATAACGACTATTGCCTAATTGTCCCGCTATATAAACAAACAAGCAAACAAACAAACACTGCGTTTTTCCGAAATGTTTCTGTTTGTACTAATTTGGCTGTTTTTCTTACAGACTCTGTCAGAAAAGACAGGAAGGAGAAATTAGCCAAGATCCATGTTTTCAGGCTGAAGATTTGCTTCCATATTAAAAAACGATATGCGGTGTAGATTTTGACCACATTATAACCACTTTTTTTCTAATTATTCGCAAAGGCTGAAATCCTACGTTTCAGCAGCAACGGCCCGGTCCTAAGTTAAACTTCATTCAAATAGAAGGCCAGCAAATCTATGACTGGACGAACTCGTCCCGCATGCCCCCCAAACCAACCAAATTATTCCAATCTTCAACCGATAGAAGCAGCAAAAACTTGCAACGATCAGTTAGCCTGTTATCCACCTTTTGTCTGGTGCCGTGCTTAAATCAGCCAGAAGCGGATGGCACAAATCCTTTGAGGCTTTTCAGCTCTCGAGATGTACGCGTGTTTCCCACGCGTCTCACTCCAACCGTTTCTTCTGTCAATCGCTGAATTACCTTAATCATAATGCTTAGGGTCGTTGTGGCCGTCCGTCCAACTGTTGGGCCTGCCGCTACTTCTGCTACTACCATATTTCTCTCGCTATTGTGCCGCTTGTCCAGCGTTTCCTCTCCGTATTTTTCTTCTCTTTGATGCGTTCTTTATCTGCTCTCGGCCTTGGCTGGTCTCTAACTTTGCGTGTCTGCTGCAGTCGCGGCGTTGCCGTCGTTGGCTGTGAAGTGTTTGGCCGACCGTTCCATTCTTGGTCCCGTATCTGTGCCTGCTCGTGAACTCCACGAGCCTGGCGGCCGCGCGCAAGCGACCCGAACCGGCCTATCGACTGGCCTGTACATGGTTTCGTCTGCCGGCTGGCACACAGCACTTTGCCTCTTCTCTTTTCCTGGCTTCCTTCGCCACCATCATAGCCACTTGTGTTTGCTGTCATTCTTGTTCGTAGCGGTCTACGGTGGCTGCTGCCTCGTGCTCGCCACTCGCCACCTGACTACCGGGTCGACCTAGTCGGCCACTGCTGTTCAGGTAACTATGTCTTTAGGCAGAAACTATTCCTTCATCTTCGATTCGACGGTGGCTGGCGCGGCCGCCATAGGCAACAACTGCAGTCCGATGCTCAGCAAAGAATAGCGAGAGCAGATTTGTGGTCCTGGTTAGAACACAATGCTGTTGTCGGCCGGCCTGCATATCTACCTATTGGACGACTTGCAGGCACAATTGGGGCACACACAGTCCATGCGATAGCCACCACAACAGCGCCCGCAGTAGCGACAACCTCAGCCGCCCCCTGCACCTCCATTTTAATTCTGCCTGAGACGTCGTAATGGTTGTGGATGGACTGTAATCAAGTAAGTGTTCTGAGGAGGTCAGCGGACCCGTTCCCACGATCGACGATGCCGAGAGACACAGCTAACCGACATTTGTGTCCAGTGTTTACGAACGCATGCAGCAAAGATACTTCATGGACGAGTTGCGCAAGGATGCAAATACCTGTTTGAAGAAGCGCATGAAAAATTACAATAACAAAGCTTACTCTCTAAAGCATGGAGTGTTTCTGGAAGCGTTTTTAAGAGCAGATACGTAAACGACAGTTATGGTAACGATACTGCTCATCCGTATCTTTTGTTATGCGTGACAAAAGATTTGCCAGTACGTGTCACAAACCATGGAACCTCGCTGTTAACTAGCTTATGAGTTGCAGCCTTGCACCCGCATCACTGTCAACGAAACCACGTCGCGAAGTCCCCAGAGTCTCGAAAATGTGTCGCTCAATCTGCTCGAGCCAGACAAAGAAGATCTACTCCTCATCGCGTGGGAACGCACGCGTCGCGAAGCTCTCAGACTCGGTCCCAGGCCCGGAGCAGCCAGATCCGATCGGCATAGGACGACGAGTACTCCTCACTTCACCTTCATGTAGGACGACCGGCCTGTTGTCCTCTCGGCCGGGTACGAAGACCTGAGCCAAGTTGTACTGGCAGGAGGCTAGGTGGGGTAGAATCGCCTTTAGCTCCGACACCCGACATCAGGTCGTAGCAGGCGGTAGGTAGTAGCATTCGATGTTAGTGTCTGGTACGGCAGCATGCTAGCGCGCGGTTCGAAACGCAACCCCTGTTTCTCAGGCAGCTCCCTCAGCCTTGCTGAGGTGGTTCAGCGAGCGCTTCAGTTGCAGCCTCAACTTCCTCCTCACCCACTCAGTGGGTAACTCACTGGCTCCGCCTCCTCCGGTACCTCGCCTGATGAGAGCCATAAAAGCCGAGCGAACTGGACACCGACAATCATTGCATCTCAGGCAAACCTTGATCGCCTTGAGCCATTCTGCGAGCTCAGTGCACAACCTTGGATACTACCTTACCGACTCCGTTGAAGCTCGTTCTTTTTGGGATACACCTACGACCAGCCGTTTTACTGATCAGCTCACTTCAAAACAGCTGATCACTAACTACCCACAATGTTCGCCAAGATTGCACCTCACAACCTACCTTCCTATTCGAAGATGGACAATCTCGACGATACATTCATCAGTGTCCCACCAACGCCGACTAGCCCAAAGGCCCCGCTCAGTCCGGTGGTCTTACCAACGATATCAGGCCGCGACCAGACCGACCTACTTGAAATGGGGCTGTACGTACCGATTCGCATCGAGGTCGGCAAACCCGAACCCGCCTCGAGTTTTTTGGCTCCTCGCAAGGACTACGCCTTCTGGATCTTCCTCTGTGCTATCCTCTGTATCTTTGCCGTCGCCTGCGCCACCGTACTGCACATTACGGCGTCACAGCTCAACCAGTTTCAGCAGCTGAGGACGATGGAGCTCTACCGCACTATGAGCTAGGATGTGTCCTGCCGACGAAACTAGTCAACGTACCAAATCGAATCGTCGATATTAGTTCAAAGCCGAGACGAAGAACTAAAACTACCAAGTGATCTTCCTCCCTTATGAGAGTCTTCTCAAGGATTGAAGAAACACAGAATTTCTCAAGGCTCTTAAAAGCTCCCGTGAAAAGCCCGTGTCCTGTTCACTGTGACGGTCATTTGAGCACAACAAGGAAGGATGACAAGACATTGTACATATTGTTCCAGTTGCAATAGTGCCTTAAAGTATTTATTATATGAACTTTTTTGTAAATGTCAAACCAAGGCATAGATATTAAAAGAAAACCATAACTTATTATAAAGTAATATAATAATGATAATGAAAACAATAAATGTTCCTTCATGTGAGGACTTCAAATAAAAAAAATTGTTCTTTATTATTTAGCTGTCGTCTAGAGTAGGACTAGTGCAGATACCTTCTCGTATATTTTTCTCTCTTTTTATCTTAACTCTAATAAATAGTACAAAAACGTTCATAGTCTTCATCGTGTTTCGCCCAATTCGATTTGGTAGCAAACGTAATCAAATTCAACGATTATAGCCGGCCTACCTATGGCATAGGTAAAGGCCAACTTCTTGTTTTAGTATATTGACAAGTAAAGGCAATCGTGAATATTTCTAACTCAGAGTTAGGGCGTGTTTGCATGAAAATATGTTGTCTAGGTTAGGTAGAATCAACAGCTCTCTTGAAATCGGCACACAGTAATACATAAATTAAATTAGTTTTTGTTATCGACGCATTTTTTTTATGGATCTTTATTACTTTATTAATGGATCAAAGTGTGATTCGTAGAATAGTGGTAACAGCTAACCACTGTCTTTTTGGGGCTTCATTTATTTTCGGAAAGGCTCCCGTTTCCGCCTATTAACTGAGAAACTCTTACATTCTCTTACAGTGGTTATATTACACTCGGGGAAACTCGGTAGGGTTGGTTAAAGAGCAAATCTTGCCGTTAAATGATTCTTCTCATAAGCAAAACCTTCTCTTTAAGGTGAGGAGTTCATTACTCTACCTAAAAAACTCCTTTTAACACGAATAAGACAGGGAAAAAGTTTACACTTGTCGAGCCAAGGCTGATCGTGTTGTCATCAAACAGAAGCTCCATCGACGTTGCTGGGCTGGCTCATGACGAAGCCACAGACAGAATTCAACGATATTCATGTTCATTTAGGAGCACCCTTATAATTCTGTTGACAAGCGACTACTTTGAAGCCATGAGGCTTTCTTCGTGTCTTTTCTACACTTTGCGTCTGTTTGCTGAAGACACACGGCCGACTTTCGAGTCGCCTAGCAGGTCGAGTGATGATGGCCTTGTTCGAGCCAACAAATTTGTGATCGCACCATACGGTGGTGATCGGCGGATTGAAACGGTTAGGGGTGATCAATGATCAACACTTTCACGCTGTCGATCCTGCGGGAACTTCAGCGGTGTAGTATATTGAAGTCCGCTTTAATAAAAGGTGCATGTGTCTTCGGACAAGGTTATTTGGAAATAAATTGCCTGACGTGGTCGCATCTCCCCGCGATCTTCTTGCCAGCCAGATCGACACCAAACTCTGTTTACCTTTAGAAGCCGACGGCCAAAAAAGGGTATGTGGAGTATATATTATAGAATAGATGCTGACATATACACACGCACACACATACTCACGCATATGTCTTCGCAAATCTCTCTCGCCTCAGCTGAACGAGCCACCTAACTCCATATAATGCATAACCGGCTTTTCGTCCAGCTCTATTATCTCTTTTCTATCAAGTTCCTTACGAATAGGTTCGCTAGATGTGTACTGTGTATCTTCCGCAACTTAACGGTGCATCTCATATAAATTCTTCCAATCTTTATTGGTAAGACTATTTTACCGAGAGAGACGGTTTGGTAGGATAACAATGCAACGTAAATACTAATACAAGGTCTCTACTGGATATCGAATCGGTCCATTCCATCGGTGCTGTCCAATGTCATTGCTTATCAATACACGAAAAATTCTGTTGACCAACAAAACTTTCCTTGAAGATATACTCGGACATACTATGGACTATGCTTCTTCAGGATCTTCTGGCCTCGGTATGCCGATTCTGCCCATCCGTATTCTATTTTCCTTTTCAATGTTTCGAGCAGGGGCACGTGCTTCATCAACTGAAGGTTACTCAGCTACGCGTCTGTCCATCTGTAACGGAACTTTTTGCTCCTATAGGAGGTGTCGGCATTCGGCAGGATCGTTTCGTTTATTCGTTCCTCGGCCAAAGTTGGCTTTTGCGTTGGTTCGAAAAAAGGTCTCGGAATACGTGTAGCTCTTCGGGTGAACGGCCGGTGAAGTAACTTCTGTGCAAAAACCACTGTAGTTACCGCCGTTGATGGTTGTCAGAGCTATCTGCAGTCGCAAACCTTTGGTGACGCTATAATCTCCCGATTGGTACAATTGTTGCCGCTGTTGCCATTGGACTTCTTCCGCTTCGACTTCAGGCTGGAGCTTGTGGTCGTTCAATTGTAACGAACAGCTGGGCTACTTTTAAAACACTCCGTGTTGGTTGGTTGGTTGGTGGGTGACTGCTTGCTTCTTTCCCACTGGCAGAGCTAAGTACATCTGTTTTTGCTTGATTCATCACAGCCTACGACGATGACGATACAACTGCAGAACGGTTGGATTGCCCCGCGGAAGCTACGGCGTCTTTTACGCTTATTCACATGGGCACGGAAATACGTGTTGGGCAGTTTCGCGCACACACCAACTTGTGTCTACACGGGCAGGCACAGGATACGAAATGAGTTGCCCATGTAAGCAAAAAATACTATAGAATAATTTCAGATTTGAAAGAAGGGACAAAAATAGAGAAAGAGTCAAAATGAAGACGGACTGTCAGATTGTGGGAGCAGTCAGGCATTGGGCAAGTAGCAATAACTGCCTATGTGTCCGTTGCAAAGCTAATTTTGCTACAGAATAGGAAAAACTGAAATAAGCGAGTTCGTTTGCAAGTTGCAAAAAACGTGTAGAAGAGGGAAGAAAAGAAAGCAGAAAAAAAAATAACTTGTTTCCACAGGTCAATGAATGAATGAATGAATGTTGGACGGACTCATATTTTTTTTTTTGCAATAGTACTGCCATGCGTGCTATGTGCGCCTGTGTGCGCTAGGAGCTGTCCTACGCAGAGACCCGTTTTTGAATACTTCATCAAAAGAAAACCTCTCCCGTTCGTCTTTGTAGTGCTAGGAGAATAGAAAAGAATCAGTCGCCAGCAAGCGCTGGCGAAGCAACCACTGTGAAGATGGCCGTTTGTCCGTACTGTTTGACGAGAGTCAGCTAGCTGCGAGCTGAATAAGCGTCATTCCTCTAGAGTTATGAGAAGAAAGAAGTACCTTTTTTTTTCTGATAACTATCAATTTTTAAATGACCCTTCTGAGTATGTTTTGAAGATCTGCTTCTTTTTGCCTACTATAGCGCGGAAGTCATTACGAGTAAGATCGTTGCTGACATAGCATCTCCCTGTCTTGCTGGAATCCGAAAAAAAATGGGTCTGATATCTTTAGCTCAAAAGTGATTCGACGTACCCAGGCACCAGTCCCTTCAAGTGCGTTTACAGAAAAAAAAAAAAAAAAAATGATACAGTTATGTTAACAACGAGGAAATTTCCGTACGCACAGAAGATGTTGTGTTATGTGATTTGGTCGGTTTCGGCATATGGTATGTCGTCGTGTTGGAACGATACTCGGACGTAATTTCAATTCAAAGTATGCTACAGACCGCCTTGTACACGAATAGATATATTCTATCTCTACGTTTCGTTTCGTGGCTATTCTTAACCAAATCTTACCACTTTCTTTTACTTTTTTTTTTAGAAAGCTATTTTTCGGTGTGCATGTTATACGCCATGTCAGTATAATTGGTGTACATAACAGATCTACACCGTACAACACCGAATCGAGTAACTACGTCCACATTTTATTTGTAACCAACCGTTTTAATTACTTTGTACTTAAGAGCAAAGTCACGATAAGCGGCATAGTACGTTCAATCATCGTAGTTCTGCGTACGTCGATGGTTTAACATCGTTCCTGTACCCGACTTTGTGTCCAATGAAAGAATCCGTCCTCCGTCACCGCGTCACTCAACCATCGCTGAACAGCAGCTCCGATTTCGAAGTTCAAAGTTTCAAACCTGAATTTCAAAGGCCCATGTGTCACCACCCGTCCCGCTGGCAAACAGTCAAAGGGAAAGCCCGAGGAGCGCTCTACTGCCTTTGATTAACTGTTGCCTGTTCAGTCATATGATTGATATATATATATATATAAATAAATCTTATCGCGTGACCATTATACGCTCCTACGTCGCAGCACAGCAGTTCTACCAGATCATTATTTATTTTTTATTGCTCCCTCTTGTTTAACCGCTTTCTCACGCTCCCGATCTTCTCTGATTTCGGCGCCTCAGACATCCTGAACGCTTAATACCGTTACTGAATTTTTCGTCTTCTCCAAAACGGCGAATTTTCTTCTCACTCAATCAGTGACCATGTCATTGCCGCGGCCCAAATCCGTGACCTACAAAATAACAGTACTATCATCGAACAGGATTGTCCTGTTGCTCTAGCATCGTTTGGCCGCTGTAGTCGGAGTCCTCTTTGCATGAACGAAATGGCAAAGGGCTTAGAGACAGCTTTTGATTATCGATTTTTCATTCGGTTCGCAGGCTACCGCCTCTATATCCACCCCGTAGTTGAATGGATGAATGCATTCATTGTTTTTTCTATTTGTCCTGTTTGTGCCTACAGAAGCGCACGCGTTCCACTGACGATCGTCTGTTATCTAGCAGAACACTTCGTTCGTCCTCGGTAAACCATTCTATCCTCTATTGCGTTTCGTCTTCAGCTTTGATATCACTCCATCAATTGGGCACGATCGCGAGCTTCGCTATCGTCGGCGTCGTTTCTGCCAAGTTCTTCGTTAACTTCAGTTTGAATCTGTTTCAAATTGTCGTTCTTCCTGTTCATTGACGCGTTAATGAAAAGTCAATTGTCCTGACGTGCTTTGCTCCGCTAGTAACAAAGACAGGGAACGAAGCAGAGAACCTCACTCCGTGTGCTCTTCCGTGTCATTTGTGCGTCGGCCTCGTATGTGTCATCTATCCCATATAGCAAATGGATATAGTTAGTTCAATCGATTGCTACGTAGGCATTCTGGAGTACGGTGGTACATCCAGTATCCGGTGCATTTCTAGTTTCGTACATTCAAACAATTCAATGAATTGAGTGCGGCGTAGCGTCGTTTAATTGGCGACGACAAAATGCTGGAGCTATGGAAAAACCTTTGTGAACGGTCCTTTGCTGTTCGGACTCGGTACGCCGTCGAGTTGCTTACGGCTGTAGTGAGCGGCTCTCCGTAGGCCGCCTGTGGGTCCGTGCGTAATTCGCGAGCGTGGCAAATCACTTTCAAGTACCATGGCTTTCGGTGTCCATCTCGTTCGTCTCGCCACGAGATCACTGCCAGCATCATCAATTCTGCTGCCGGCACGCTGTTAGCACTATTACGATATTCGCAGTAGATGCAGCCATCCTGTTGTGGCCTTTCGGATCCCTCTCCGACGAGTGAGAAATCCTGCGCGAACAGAGTGCAGAAGACCTTGGCGCGCATTCTCCACCGTGCTTGAAATCTAATAGGAAAAAGGAATACAGCGTCATTGAGTGTGCAGCAGAGTGAGACACAACGCAAGCATATACACCTAAAGACATTCAATGCTGTGCCTATTCGCTCAACATACAATAGGGGAATAACAAAACTATTTGTTGTAAAAGGTAGACTACATTCATTGCTATCGATGTAGCTATCTGCCGCTGGAGCCCTCAACAACGGCAGATTTCTGATTCGAACAGCGCCAGCCAGCCCATGATTAGAGCTAGTGCAGAATGAAGCCTCATCTATTATTTCTGCGTTTGTCTACAGTATATCTATGCATGTATACTCGAAGTGTTGGATTCGGAGTGAGAGGGATCCCGCCGGACGGCCCGAAATCGATCTAGCGCCGGGCCCCCGATTTGCACCAGAGGAAAGAAGCTCGCTTCAACTGTTTCTTGTTTTCGAAATCTACTAACGCTCCTCAGTAGATTTTTTCTCTATCGTTTCAACAGCATCAACATCAGCAGCGACGGCAGCACCGAAGTCGGTGGCGCCGAAATCACAGATTTACAACGGCGCGTCAATCGCTCCTGCACTCGGCGCTTTCAAATAGCTTCTGACGGTGTTGGGTTTGGGCGACTGGCGAAACCGAGCTTACTCGACTACTCCCAGCGGTCACAGCCACTCGTTAGTTAGTTCCTATGGCGATCGTCTCACGGCAGTCTCGAACTTATGCCTGCCTGTGTGTATGTATGTATGTATGCGCGTTTGCAATTGCACAAATTGCAGAAGGCCCAGACACACATACACACACCTTGCTCGTTGAGTCGTCCGGGTCTTCAGTATAGGGTGGGCCGTACTGCGGGCAGCGACAGAGGCTCCGGGTCGGCGCCAGCGACGCTCCTTGAGGAAGCAACACAACCAGGCGAATTACGGACGAGCAATAGTGGTTCTAGGCCTGCTTGGGGTGCGATGCAAATTAGTTGATTGTAAAGGATCGAGTTGAGAAGCAGCGGCAGTAGATTGGTCTCTGGGTTGTTATGCTATTGCACTCACTGTTGTCACTACTGCTGCCGTTGAGGTGAAGCTCCGAAAGACCACCAGACACAACTCTGAGCCTGGCCATACCCACATGACTCTGGACTCGTCGTCCTAGTCCTGTGCTGTGCTGCTGAGGTAGACGGTGCAAAACTGTATCTCCTCGATATACATGAAGATAGACAGACACCTCCGGCAATAGATATGCAAGCTGTCAGCGTGCAATTCGAACAGACGGATCAACTATGGCTTCGATATGTGTGAGAGCGGCAATGCCGAAAACGACGAGCTACTCCAAGTAGCGCTGCAGTTCAGCAGACATCTTCCCTGATTACGCAGTCATTAGGGCTGGAGCGGTGCCAAAGCAACGAGATATGTGACGTCCTCGAACGATAACAGCCAAATGTCGATTTTTGAAAGCAATCTAGCTGACGATGCGACGACCGATAGACGAACGCGCTGTCTGAGAACAACACCTTCGACGTTGCGATAAACATTGACATCGGGCACGCCAGTTGCTATCCTATAGTTAACCCCCTCGCTCGCCCAAGAACCCTCCGGCCTCGAAATCGTATCCTTGCTATTTAAATATGGGTAGGCTGTTCATGCAAAGGGCGGACCCTGCGACGCCGTATAACGGGACTACGCTGTGGTCGGCCATCGGCCGGAGTGAGGGTGCTCGAGTGACTTCTGCATCGAGTTGATTAGAAAAGCCGCCCCATTTCAGAAGGCGTTCGATAACTGCTTGAATATCACCGAACAGTACTAGACACAGAAGAAAAACGACAACATCAAAAAAAAAACGCATCCCGCTATGAGCTTGGCTACTGCTCGATTTATTACTTTTTGATGCCATTCATGGCAGGCTATCGTTGTCTTAATAGCGTCAGCTTTCGGTGAGAGTGCATGAACGAGCGGTGGACGAACGGAAGGACAGTTAATAACAGGGAAGTCGTTACTAAGAAGGACAATCAGGCAAGAAACAAAAACACAACAAAATTCATCTCTACCAGGTTCCATGTAAGGGCTCAAAGGCTTGACAGATTTAAATAGACAGATATTATTAGCATGGTACCTGTGTGATCGTAATGGTACTTCGATGTTGAGATATTGAGTTTTGGGCATATGTAGATGCGTGTGCGGTCGTGGGAATTGCAGCGAATTTTACGGGGACGCCCCAAGCGCCGTCGACACTACATTTTATACATTTATTATACACTTTATATAATAGGGAAAAGTAAGGATGACAATATTGATGTACCGAATGGTCCAAAGTACCTCGAGGGACTGTCAAGGTGAAAAATTATAGACAAGATAACATTACGATTAGCACGTCTACGAAGCATAATAATAAACGTACACAGTTTTTAGGAGGCGTTGTCACTTTTTGACGTCTATGCCGCTAGACATCAGTTCAGTCGTCGTTGCTTCTACAGTCAAAATAAGAAGAGCCAAAAGCCTTTTTTATGTTGATGTGTCCGGTTTCTAGGTAAGGTATAGCAAGCCGAAAGTCTGAGAGGTTCACTTCTTTATAGGACAACAGTGCTTAAATCCAAATACCAATTCATGCTTTTTGTTTTCGTCTGTGTACGACGCCGTATAACCACCTACGTAACAGACAGCCCAATGGTAGCCATTAAGCTGAACTAATGGTTCTGCAAGAACATTGACTTTGAGATTAACCAAAGATGACCTTCACAATCTTTAAACGACGAATAGACAGAGATGTAATTTTTCACTACATACATCATAGTTACTCGTCGATCTTGCCCAGTGCCCTCTTATGCCCCCTCACCATTCTCCCTACGCTTTCGCGCACTCTGCTCTTCGGTCTAGATTTGCTGCTAATGTGAACTCACTGAAGGTCACAGGGGGCAGCGTTCGTCACGTGGAAGAAGTCCAGTGAACGAATGCTGTTCATAAATAGGACACGTTTGCTTACATATAATGGATGCCTCTCTTAGCGTTTGCTGTATTTCGCGTTGTGACAGCAAGCTTTTCCCAATTTCTACAGTGTGCATATGTACATGTTTTGTTGTTGCCACAAAGGCCCATTTTGTTTCGATGGCCAAGCTGGTACGAAGGCGCTCTAGAAAAAGACGGTAAAGCAACAAGAGTACATACAAAATAGATTAGAAACATCGGTCCAAAATTTTCTTTAATTTTCCCAATGTCGCAAGCGTGATTTGGTGCAGCTTGATTTTTTCGGTTAACAAAACCATATATATATATATATATATATATATATATATATATATATGAATAAGTTTGCAATCTATTACGCTAGTCAGTTATCACAATGTCTGGAAACTGTATAGCTGTAATTAAAGCGGGTCTAGTAAATAATGCAATTTATATAATATAAATAAGGATTTTAGATCGAAATAACATTTGGGCCGCTGTTTAATAGGGAACAGTATCAATCTGGCGTATACACAGGGGGTTTGCCCTGTAATTACTGGATCGATCATGAATTAAATGGCCTTATGCCCTTCGACCTTTATAGTTCTGCCAGATGCCTTCGATAGCAGTGGTCGATTTAGTAGGATAAGCACCGATTTAGACAATGATTTGTCTACTTAATTATGGCTGACTATGACACAGTTCTATCGTTTGAGCTTTTCCTTTGCAAAATGGCTGTCCTCACCCGCCGTCTGGCTTAAGGAATATCAACTGAAGCATTTATTTGCTTTCTATACGATGCTATTACGTAACCCATTTGAATAAAGGTTTCGCAAACGTGACGCAAATTGGGTCGCGTCACCCATACGAAGAACTATAACATCTGGCGATACTTCGTTCGCTTGATAGTTAGCATCGCAAAAAAGTTCATTAGGATAGGTGGATTGCTATAATATCGAATACCCAGCAAAAATAGCGGCTAACCCATTTTTTAAATGTTGGTTAATCATTATAGAGGAAGAAGTGTTTCTAAGAGTTAGGTTTCTATAGAGGGTCCATTGATATATTTTAACAAGCTTTAAAAATCTAACTTCATCGTCGCCGTAACCTGATGGAGGCTGTAAGTACTCTACGAACTTGATGGGTACAGTTTTTCTGCAAGTTACGTTTGAACTGGCGCCACGACGTGGTGCGACACCGGACCTACCGTACATTCAAGCCAATAAAGCAGTGATCATCAACCGCTTGAACTTCCAGGTGATTGAAGTTAAATCTAACCTAGATACAGTAATATCGTAGATAGAAATTGTAATGAGGTAACGAAAAAGGCACAGAGATAAGGGTGCTCTGTTTCCAACAAGTCCTTCAAAGCCACCAATCGTCAGACTGGCCTATGAATCAACATATCCAATTCATTAAATCGCGATTGCTTTCCGCTTGGCGACTGCAGCCAACGGTCACTGGTCTGAAGTCATAGACGAGATCGTGGACAGCAGCTCCATTACCAGCGTCGTCTAGACTCTCGACGCCTAAACGAGACTGAATATCTTTATCGTTATCATCGTCTTGCACAAACAGATACACCGCTGATCTCTATAGCTCCCCTTGCATTCATTGCATATGCAGACAGGCAGCAAAGCAGCTCGTTCGATTATAGTCGCCGGCCGCAGAAATCACTTGTCCCCTGGTGGCTGTTTCTCAAGCCAGCAATGACAAGGTCTGTTATTGCATAGTATAGCTTTGCTATTAATGCAGTGGTCGATTGCCGGCTGGTAGAATCATTGTTACGGTTGCAGAAGACGCTCAGAAACTGCATTTTTAAGCGTGTCGTCTTTTTCTCAACCGCTTGGGGGCGCTCGATCGCCGGGCCACTGCACTGACCTCGCGACCCAAAGAACGAGCTGCTACGACAACCATAACTGAGTGTATATACCTGGTGATATTTGGACCTTGCATTGCTTGTCGCTCACACCAGTGTACCGCTTACGCGGCCACTGCCGGAAACTCTTCGCCAAAAAACAACCATCAAATTCGTAACTTTAAAATTTAGAATATTTTAATAAAAATCACGTACAGACCAGGCTTGTACTTGACGGTGCGAATCGTCCTCGCTTCGGGCCGTTGTAGCTGTTAACTTTGCAGCATACATAAACACCGAGCGCACGACTCATATGGGTTTATAGCTTCTTGCTGTGTCAATCGCCTTCTCTCCTTCAACAGCAGATCGCCTGAAACTGAGGACTGGCCACTACTAGTTACCCTAACCACGAATTCGTCGTTGGCCGCTCTTCAGCGTTGACGCTGTTTCCGAGTTCGCTCTTTGTCCACCCCCATTTCGCCTCGTTCTCCTTCATTTTTTTAGCGAATCTCCCAGCAGTCGTCACCATCATCATTATTATCCTTAGCAGAGCAAGAGCATCGCTTTTTGCTAACTTCGTCACTTCAACAAACGACAACCAACAAGCAACAACGAAACTTCAAAAAGTCTTCAAACGTTGACAGCATCTGTCAACTTATATCAACTTACTCTCGCCAATGTGCTTCAGTGCGACTTTCGTCACCGCACGGGCCACCCCTCCCGGCAGTCACAGGGTATTAACGCACCAAGTATGCGTGAGCTCCTTAGACTTCGAAGTTAACGCGGTTTTGGAACCGTTCTAAGCGTAAGTATCCTCACAAACACTCCTTCACTCGTTGTAAAAGCGCGAGATGTATGATGATATGCTACTAGAGCCGCGGTAAGCTCTGAACAACAAAACCAGCCGAAAGACGCACCTCGTCTTAGCATCGACGCAGCTCTAAAAGGAGACCGGGTAAACTACTAAAGAAAGCATTGAAGGCTTCTTTAGGATTTCAGGATCAAGACTCCCTTCCGCATTTAGTTCTGCTTTAACGTTTCGCTCGTTAAGAAACTGCTGAGAAAAGGATATTTCGAATATAAATGTATTTTAACAGCCAACACTATCCATATCGAGGGCTTAATTTTACTTACTAACCATAATAACTATCAAGTATTTTCGAGTATTCGAAGCGTATATTAGACGTTCTCCTACGACTGTTGTCTCGACAGGATGCTTAACAGAGTTGGCTGGGGAAAGAAAACGATGAAGTCGATGCAAGTTATGATGATGACGTGAATCGGCTAATGATTAGGTAAAGCTGTCATTCATTGTTGCTATGGGGGAGCTACTCTGACTTTGGGGTGTTAAAATAGATGCAAAAGGAATGTTTTGTATCATCCACTTGATAGATTAGTGGTTTCGAGACTTCAAATTAATGCTTCCGGAGAGCGGGTGCGGGCGGGCGATCAGTCGGGGGAATAAACGAAACAGACGACCACCCCAAATGCAGCGATTCCTATCACCTGGAGAAGAAAAGGACCACTGACCTGATTGCCTCGAAGATTTAAAAATATAACGAAAAGTATGCCTAGGATCGATCATGCGCACCACACGGCGGGTGAATAGTTGATATTATAAAAAACGAAAAAAGGAAACAAAATACAGCGGCGATATCTTTATGAAAATTATGTACAAATAGACAAACTTGCCTAATTATATACCGAAACGTGCATGTATAAGCGCTGCTCCCGACGGGGTCTAACGATAAACGAAATGTTTCATTTCATCTATCGATATACAAGAGCACTATCATTAATTCACAGGTATTCTTGTTTGCTTGGGGAAAAATCTCTTCCTCGAGCTGCATAGCTTTAACGAGAGTCAAAACATTAAGAATCTATCGCTCATCGGTGCTTTAGGGATTACTGAAGGCAGGATATTATTTTGGTGGCGCATTTAGACGTCTGCCATATCCTACAGAAAACATTTCTACTTGCAAGGTCAGCGAGTCGACGTGAGTATTTATAGCCCGAAGAATCACCCCGAGGTCCACGGATTAGCAAACATTTCGGGTGTATACTAATCTCCAGGGGGGCACAGAGCCGAGGGTGACTAGTTGGGAGGTGTCCTTGAGCAGCAGGTTAGCGCTCAACATCTTTGAAGACCCCGGACAGGGTAATCGCTTCCGATTCCATCAGCCGTGGCCAATCAGCACCCGTCCGACTAACGGATCCTCACCCCATCTTTTGCTGATTTCTACTATTTCGAGGTTTTAAAGCAAAATAGCTGATCACCCATCGCCGTAGACTCGAGTCCGTCACAAAGGATATCTGACCACAAGATGTCCGGTTCCGTTAGTTTGAAGCGCCGGTCGCGCCTGTGCGAAGCCAGATTTTTTCAACTGATGTGTTCGACATAACGCTTGTGGTCAGCTTCGGGTCCAAGTCATCACTATAGGAACTACAACAACAGGCGCTAAGGTCGAATAGGTTCAGACAGGCAAGGTGGCTTCCGGGCAGACGCCTCTAAAGGTGATTGCCTTCCACACGGACCTCCGATACAAGTTTCGTATAATTAGAGCTATAATGATGCTGGCATACAGTTATACCCCCGCTGCGCGGTGTGCAAAGCGTTGACTGGATGTTTACAATAGAATTTTTGTCTGATTTATAATTATGATAAAGGAGACTACGTTTGCACTAATAGATGGGATAAACGCTATGAAATTAACGCTCGTATACTGTCGTATGACGATTTCCAGACTCCTATTATATTTTACCTAAATTCACAATCTGTGCCTACATGTTTTCGTTTATAAACATAACTACTACGTAAAGCAGCGGAGGAGAACCCAACATTCACGAGTTCCTCTTTAACACGGTACGGTTCGCTATTCTTAATGGTACATGCATTTGTTTATCCATATAACTGACACCGGTTGCATGATATCTTGCATAGAGCAGCTAGACTAGCTAATCTATGCTCTAGCAGGATAACCGTTATGTCGACACGCGGTTTCATGGTTGGCTACAAAGGGCACCATGACAAATTCATGTAAAGTAGAAGGAAATTGAAAAGGACTCTTTTTTGTTTATCTTCGATACATATATCTGCTATCTCGTGACTCGCCGCGAAACAGCCGTCAAATATCTAATGCATGAATACGTAAAAAAGGTAATCGTTTCGGTGGTTCTAAATTTATATATACGGAACACTAGTAACAACAATCGACTATAAGAGTTTTCTATCAGTTGAAGTGAGAATGGAAGAAATAAAGTACGTACATTCGATGTAATTATCTAATTAAGATAGATTTGATTTTCTTCTCTGCCTATCGTGCAATCCTTTTCCTATGGCGCCCCCAGACAAGCCGGCGGCCACCTAATCGCCGAAAAAATCCTGCCTGACATGGATCAGACATGATGACCTCTGGGACATGGACGCTCATCGAATTAGCCGGCCCCCTGATCGACAGAAACGTAATATCAATTTGGCGCGCTTGTCTAGACAATATTAATAGTCTAGTTACATGCGCAAGATAAACATAATGCTATAGTATTACTAATGTTATGCATAAATACTTATTTCATCGAAACATTTGTGAGATTTTATAATGTTGTCGTTGGTTCGTATGTTATTATCATGCATGTTTCTCTCCTCCGTTTAGAGGCTCTGCAGTTGGCAGCTGCACCCATATGTATGGTACTACGAAGCAGAAGATATAAAAACAATCTTTTCTCGTGTGTACAAAAGCTTTTCTACCACTAATATCGTAACCTCAACCCCCGCGGTTGCCTCTTCGCCATAAAATCTCATCTATACAAAACGTTCGTTACGTTTTTGCCCGATTGCTACTTTTGGCCGTATGTATAATTATAGTAAACTTAAAGTTAAAGCCTTTAGTTCGACCTGGATACTTGCGACGCGACCAAGCGACGTGTATAACTCTTGTGTCAGAATCGGAACAATTTTAATCTGTAGAAGGCCCACGAGTCCTGTGGCCTTGTGGCATTGTCGATATAAAGCAGGTGGCCGTCGAATCAAGTTAACGATAATAACACGAAATAAGCAGATTTGTCCTGTATTGCAATGACAACCGTAATTGCAGGTTTCGGGCAAAAAGATTACGATGGGAAGGATCGGTATATGCATCACACAAGCGCGCACTGGTAAAGAGCATGCAAAGATGGAAGAGATCTAATAACAATAGTACTAATCTCGTAGTAAAAAACATCCTACGTACACGACAGCAATGTGTGATTGTCGCAAATGGATACATACAGACGCAGAAGCGCGATAGACCAAACTATGGAATCATAATTGGATAAGAGTCGATGCCTTCATATCAATAGACCTTTAAAGATTCACTCACATGCATGCACATTCTGTAAAAATACATATCAAACAATAGATGTTATCACGGTGTACTTGGAGCGGTTGATTTTTTATATCTCGTAAAGGTGTCCTTAAGTGCCTGTCTCTATAGGGCTATACGAATAAGTGTTCATCGTCGTTAACACAATCCCGGTTACCGGCTAGAATTGCTTCAGATAAGCGCTTAATAAGCCAGACGCGCCCTGGACCCACTCAGTCTGCTGGATGTTCCGTTAAGAGCTCTAAATAGATGCACTAAGCAAGCATTAACTACTAAATGCCACCGAATAGGTCCCAGCAAGGTATAGACAAAACGACGCCTGGACGTCCCATCGCAAACTAGGAACAGATAAGAAATGAAAAAGAAACATGTATGTAATAGAAATTGTAACACAAAGAAAAATTATCCTTCTACGATGAGGCACGAGGCTGAAAATCCAGGCAACTATCTAATGCTTCTCAGATCCACCAGAGTTGAATTGTATTAATACGAAAACAACAATTTCGGGACAATGGCGTGAAGTAAGTTGCTTTGCTAAGTTTTACTTCATTATCTGACTAGAAAACACATACATATATGCGACTTTCCATAGGGCAGCACACTGCAACATGTGGAAAATTGCGCTTCCCAATTGAAACCGACTTTCAAGTACAATCATCTGTAGTGGAAGTAGCTTCAATGCAACGACTAGATGCATCTGACCGGAGTTTCTTATAACCACTAAATATATACGCTACTACATTAGCGCACGTTCTCCAGTTTGGAGAAGGAGTAGGGGTTCACACTTGTTGACCTGAAAAGCAAATAGGCGTTCCTCTGTCAGAAACGTCGTTCCTCTACTTTCTAGACTCGCGATCAACTAGCATAAGTTATGGATGTTCCCGCAAAGTTCCATCATTAGTATTACTCGTTAATACAACAACGAGATGAACCGTAAAAGAGCCTAACCGATGATATGTCGATCAAGCAAATTGAGGGTATCCCCCAGGACAAGCGGAGAGATTACGGTCGCATCACTTTAGCACCTACGACGGCTGCAAAGCTCAAATCGGATACAAGCGCAAATGTCATCGGCCCGTGCTCCACTGACTAACAACAGCAAAGTCAATTCATTCAACAGTACAGAGTGTGGGCAGACACTTTGATACATTTCCTTTGGTCCTTTCCTCTGAAGGTGCGAGATCCTCCAGGCCACGACCGCTGCGGAAAACCATTTATCCTGCACCGGAAACAGCATATGTCATAACCAACCGGGCGAAAATTAGCTAGGCTGCCGCCGATTCCAATTATGACAACCCAGTTACATATATGTGCCACTGTGCATGGTAATCTATGCGCCCAACGACAGCGGTTGCTTTGAACGCAGCTAGCCATTAGGAAGAGAGTTCTCGGTGATAGAGATGAGCATATGGAAGGTTCCCAAAGTCCTATAAAGAGTGCATGTAGTGTGACTACTACTCATAGCCAGTTGTACTTGACCATTGCCGGCGGATGGCCTCAGGGCTGCAACGATTAGCATATCGACTCTGTTCTTGGACAATGAAGACAGAAACGAGCCACGACTGGACCACAGTTAGAGACAATAGACTAAATAGGCAAGATAATGTACTTGCTTCGCTCTTGTGTACGGTATACGTATGTATACCGCCATGTATGCAAAGCTACTGATTAGACCCATTGAATCATGGCGTCACACATGTGTTCATACATTGGCGTAGGAGAATGGCCATTTTTCCTTTATAAAGCAGAGCACTATATCATGTGTCCTACCCGACTTCTGTTACGCGGAGCCAGAGAGAGAGAGAGAGAGAGTATAGGTTCTGCCCAACAGATCGGAAATATATCGCCTATATATAAAGATGTAATCTTTGACGAGTGACGGGAGTGGAAGAGCTAGCAAATAGCCATGGTACAAAGATGACCCACAGGAAGCTGGCTGGCCGGCGATACAACGGCTGTGTGTTAAGGAGTCACCGAATTGTATTCATAAATGCGTAGCAATGTTCTAAAGGATTGATATGTAGGGACAGATCAAAACAAAGCGACGATCCTCGTTTTTTAAATGCAGACATCATTCAGTCATAAATTTCAACTTATCGTCATAAGGTTTTTCGATAACACCTTTATGGTTGTCTACAAAAATGTACGACTAGGTGTAAATTGACATAAAGCTAAAAACAGTGAAACCTTCGGGATTGTGCAGATGTGACAGAAAGTGTCTTCTGGTATTTTGCCGTCGCACGACTTATCAAACAGGAACTTTATAACATAAAGCCGGTTGCGAATTCGAATTTGCTCGCTTGAGTACACGAACTGATTGAATGGGTACGCTCGATAGCAATATTCATAGGATGTCCCGCAGTTTATCAAATAGTTGTTCTACAATATTCTCTCGTTTGAGATGCACCTCTTGGAAAATTTTCATTTTATAACATTATTATTGTCCAGCAGCCGTTTTGTTGGTTAATGATACTATGCCATGTCGGCCATTCAGTCAAAAAGTTCGGTCGAGGCATCGAACAGCAGAACAGCAGTTCGGATCAGAGAAAGGGATTGAGTCTCTTATGTTACTCAAATAGGTGTTGAGTAACAAACTTCTTCAAAACAGACGAGACAGAGCGAAAATTATGAGTCCGTAAGCGGTCTATTAAATAATGCCACTTCTCCGTTTTTCTTTAACTGACTTGCAACAATCCCCAGTCCCTTTGTGTCTTCGGTCGTTTTCACCGTGGCTTCTTACACGCATACATACACGCACACACACATACACGTTGGGGTCTCGCTTCGTTGATATCATTTGGCAGTCAAAGGCCATGCTCCATTTCAGATCCGAAGTTGCGAAGGAGCTGAAGTTGTCGGTGGGTGTGGCAAGTTCGTCAACGGATCTTCCATACGACCATTACTGGAGTAGTGCGACGTCGCCATGCTGTTACTATATGGTACAGCCCTCCGGGTACTTCTTCTGCTCCAAGGGCAGCACATTAACATGTATATTGACGATACGTGGCCTAACAGTGGTCCTGCCGTGAGAATTTTCTCATTCTTTGAACGCCCTTCCTGCCCCCTATCTGTTTTTCGTAATCATCTATGTCTTCGGTGTGCCTTCATTGTTCTGGTTCCATCAATCCTAAGCGCTGTCAATCTACGATACGTCTTCTACATCTGTGTTTTGCCGCTATAAAGAGCGTTTCGTTCTTTATAAAATTGCCCTTTTCCATTGGCTACCTCAATTATACATCTTCTTCAACAGAACTCAATGGAACCTTTATATCATCAACACGATTATTAAAGCTGTCTTATCCAAAATGTTGTCCTTATCTTTCTTATTTTCGAGGATTTTGTCACAGTCGTCAGCTCTGTCAAAGTATCTTTATTTCGCTGAGAACAGACGAAATATAAATGTTTAAAATTGTTGTTTATAAGGGGAAGTATCTTGTTAAAACAAGAAATCGTGATGTAAAAAAAAATACGATAATTCATATCGAGATTAAATATTTATCTAAGAACAAAAATCAACATTGCCATAAGCGTTTTCGGCTAATACCAGTAGCATATTCATAGTCTATAACCGTATCCATATATATATATATATATATATATATATATATATATATATATTCACTACCATCATAGTCATTGGTCAACAATGATAAATACCAAATATGATGACTATTTCCTACTGCAAGTTTAGATAAAGATGCCGTCTTTAGCCTGCTGTGAGAATTCAATGACTTTATCTATACAATGCATAAGAGTTATCTTAGGACAAGCATTAACACACTTA
>NW_019212930.1:2146-24997 GCF_002532875.2 Varroa jacobsoni | reverse complement strand
TGAATTCAAACCAGGTAAGTGGCCTACACGAAAAAATCATGTTCATTATTAATTGATCAAAGCAGCTATACAATGGGCAAGGCAATATTTCCTTGCGTGGGTAAAGCAAAACACAAAAAATATCGCGCAAATTATAAAAACGGTTGTAAGCATTACTCGGTGCTTTTTGTTTTCGCCTAGTATAATCTATTGAAATCTTTTAACTAAAATTATGACGTCTGATCGCTTTTTCGCACTGGACCATTAGTGCCTCACATAGTTCCACCTCTGGTTCATATAGCTCTACCAAATGAATCTATACGGATTAACGAGATAGATTCCTCTAATTAATTATTTTTCGAAAACCAATTATTTACACAATGATGAATGTGGTGCAATGTTGGCTTATACAACACCACCTTACTCTAGCTAATTCGGGTTCTTTGTTTCGAGACATGCCAGTTTACTTCTAAAATTAAAGTAAACTGGCTTTAAATATCAGCTCCATAATGCAATTAGTTTATGAAACGTCAGCCTGTTTTCTTAAAATATTGTGCGTCCTTTATTGCAGGCTTACATACATTTCAGCATGAAATTTATACTACCCCATACGTCAGTATGCTTTGTACGACTGTCATATCTGGCGGCAAAATTTGAATTTTTTTATTATACAACTGCTGTTAAAGTTTTGGTCTTTCGATAATAGAACACCTTTTGTTCGTGTGAAATTATGTTAATTTAAGCATAAATTTCCATGTTTCTAATAGCGTCAACAATTGATATTATCTCTTGGTGTAACGTGTACTTCTGTTTGCACACCGAGACTGTTACCAGATTAAAGGCGGTATTATTATTATTATATTTATATTAGATATTATAGAAAACAAATTCTAACATGCCAGTTATGGCCCGCTTTTGTCTTCGCAGGCCCATAAAGCGTCTGCATATTGCGTGACGACATACGGCCATATGGTCCATAGACGTTTTGTGAAGGACCGAATATAGGTAAGCTTTCGAATTCATCATTAACCGTATAGCTAACATGAAATGGTATGAACACAATGGTAGTGATATGAATATATCACAACAACAACAAATAAATGTTTTACTAGAAGTCATAAAAACACAACAACAAGCTAACTTAATTTGTTTTCTTAATTTAACAATTATCTAGCGATTTAATATGAACAACCTCGATTATGTTGTTCCTGTTTTTAGCCCGGTACTTATGGGGTTAGGCATCACTTCAGAAGAAGTGTGTCTACGTGCGGATTTAGACCTAGGCTACCACGTACGCCAAAGTTCAGTAGGCAAACGGGCTATATCACAAGGACAAGTAAGGCCGTGTGGGATTAAAAGTGGGCTACTAGCAAGTTCACGGTTTTTCAATGCCAGTGTCATATTAGAATAGCAAATCGACAAAATCGATTCCTCCATCGAAAAATGAGCAACTGCATTATTTGAAGGCAAATATTAAACTGCAGATGACTATCAGCTCGACGAGACAATGAATCTTTGCAAAAACAAACGAACATCACAATTTATATCTGATGGAGGGGTTAGATTCGAATTACATTGGTTGAACAGCATAAGAATATTTTGAGCACGGATCCAAGGGGCGCTGACCGTGCTAAGTGAATCGTGTCGAATCAGGGCGCTTACGCGACTCATGTAGTACCGCGTGAACCTTTTCATTTATTTTGCTAGTATCGACGCTCGCCGCTACAAATACAGTGCTAAGATGCATGGAAAGTATTTCTGCATTTTACTTTCATCCCGAATAAAGGAAAAGAAAATCACTCTTCTGCTTTGAGGTATTAAACAGCTTCCCGGTTAGGCTGCTGATTGGGATGGAACTTAGGCTCTACATCTACAAGTAAGCTCTTTGAGAGGAGAAATGCCGTTATTTAAGAGGGTGTCTAGTGCAGCTCGGGCTTCCGAACGTTGTATTTTCTGCTTTACCATGTCTTGCGCTATTTGGGTCTTCGCCGGCTAGAAAGAAGCAATTTAGGAACAACTTTGTAGGCGATATGGGAACTGACAAAAAAACCTTCTTTGACCACCTAAGGAACTTAGTGCTATCGTAGGGTCCTTTCATCGTCGTCCTGCAAGTGTGGTTGTTTTTTGATCTTAGCTTAGCTTCTCTATAGGACACAAAACAAATCAGCTGCAAAACAAGCACTAATATCAAAAGGGTTTATTGTTATTGATCTTATATTACATGCAAGTGATTACCGGATGGCGAATCTATGTGAACCAGCCTGTGTGGCCTTCTTGGTTTTGGCGGATTTCAAGTTTCAAGTATTCCATACGTCGGGATTACCTCGTGAAACATTAGAATATAGGCGGTGAAAAAATTATACAAAACGTTCACTTAGGTATCAAAACAGAAAGTCAACATTTAAGATGCTGTTTAAAGACCGAAACACGAAAACAGACGACTCCGGAAAATTCGAGCGTTCTGTAGTTAAGAAAGCAGTCATACAGATGGTCATAATAATTGTGTATTTTTCGAATGCAAACTGCGCTAAACGCGCTAAGAGCGCTCAAAGATGCGCACATGTAACCACCTCGCTGTAAAAAGTCCGATCCTTATTCAATGCATCCAAAAAATACACACAACAAAAAAATGGCAAGGAAGCGAACCTTGCCACAGGCTTTGGCGTACCTAGCGCGTGCGAGTGAGAAAAGAAAAACAAAGTTCCCGTTAAAAAATTGTTCCGCACACCACAGGAGGAGAGTTGGGCCCAGGTTGAAAAAGGCCAAAAATCGACAACCATTGATTGATTTATCGGTCACAGTAGTAGAAACTACGCTAAGAAGAATGTGGAACGATTAAGTCCAGGATGCGACCCAGCCGTACCTGAAACAGCAGTGTCATAGAATCACCCTTAGAATTTAAGGTTGTATGTATTCAGTTTAATCTGCTAATACGCATCCAATATGTAGACTACAATTAGACCCTCTTGTAGTCTACGTAATTTTTTTTTCTCGACTCCGTAACAAAGCAGAGAGTTTCGCTCGTCGACGGTAACTTTTTTGAGAAAGTAACGATGTTCGCCGCTCATTTAGCCGAACCCAAAAAATCACCAACATCGAAAGGAAACAAAGCTGTTTATATACACTACGAATGCTATGATATAAATTTAATACTTTCTGAACTAAGTTAAGTCATCAGAACTGGACGCATTTCAATGGGTTTGTTATGTTGTGACAGGAAAGTTTCCTTGTAATGAAAAATGCCCGGAATATGCCACACATTATGCACAAATTCCAAACCCTACAAAATAATATACCAAAGTATTGGCCGATTTCCAAAAATATATATAACAGCTCCTAGCTATACACACTACAAACATATTCCCCTTTTACAATTTACCAGCGACAGCTCGGTTTAGATTGCGAATCATATCAATTCATCTATGTTACAGTAATTATATAACAAAGAGAGACTTTGTTAAACATGAGCAGCAAGTGATAATTATACTATCTCATTGAATGATATTTTGCATTTACTTTTTTTTCTTTTTACTACTACTACTACTACTACTAGTAATGTAAGTAAGTATTCTGACACAGAAAATTCTGACAGTAATGATAAACCAGATGAAATCGAAGTAGCTAAGCGTGCTACTACGATGCTGTTACAGGTGCCAGCAGCCGACCTCCGCTCTAACGGCTGGTAGCGTTCGTAAAAATGCGCACAAGGTAGACCTGTTTTTAAAATATCTATACCTATACAACATTAGCTATAGCTTAATTAGCTAAACAATATTATCCAGTCCTATTGTCAGCTGGGGCGATACAAAAACCCCTGCCTCCCTAGCAAGGTAACTCTAATGTTATAAAGAAATGTAAACAAGTATTGTTGGTACAACATGGAAAATAGGTAGTTCGAGAATCTGAAAGACATCAATTGTCCGGTAGTCTGTACCATTGAATAGCACGAAAACACAGAAGTGGATCTTATCGTTTTTCTATCTATAGACACTGTCACGTTGCTATCTGTTAGATACCGAGAGCCAGAACAAGACCAATCGTGCCGGGAGGCCAACACCAATTACAATCGACAATCCCGGCCGTAAACTGAAGTGTTAATACATAAGCTGCACATGCCTATTTTGTAATACAAAACAAAGTACTTAGTTAGTAAGCATTACGTATGATAAGCTTCACTAGTTCTTATTATAATTTGTGTGAACTTTAGCTCTTCAACTTCTGGCACAGTACCTATGCAGCTGCATTCATACTTCTATTATTTTCCAAAGTTGTCTACAAATTACCGTTTGTGGCTTGACGGCGACCAGCATGAAAGTCCGCATAGTGGAAAGCTAACCTACCGTACTCAAGCTGATCAATCAGAGGTAAACTTTGCAGAGATATTAAGCACTACGAAAATTCGAATCTCGAACGTGCTCTCTGGCTTCTGATATTGTATTAGTTCATTCAACAGATCTTTAGCAGCGTAATTCGAACTAAAGTGAAGGTCCTGTGCCCGTGAGGCTACTGATTACCGAGTGTCGGCACCGTACTTCACGCCGAGTTTCCTTCACGCGGGCAAGGAAATACAACCGAATTAGCTCTAGCGGTACGTGATAATAGCTTCAAAGATGATAAGGGATAGGTATGGGGCTGATTAGCTTATCGTCAAACAACATGACCGCTCGCAAAATATTTCTGCCTATATTATAATTTCTGGTGTAAGAACTAATCCTAGAAAGGCATGTAAAAATACTTTGCTCAATGTTCTATATTTACGTTTAAAATTTCTGATACTAAGATAGACATAAATCATTTTGTTGTTTTGTTACTTCGAATTAAGAGTTGAGGGGACATTTTCGTTCAGAAGGATTTTAACTTGGGACTAACATAATCCCAGATTTGATATACTTTGAGATAAAAAGTTTAAGTACGATACATTGAATAATACTCAACATCGTAATCGTAAGTAACAACGCGGGATGTGTAAATTTTACCCTGCTACATTTGCCGGTTACGCAGTAATTCAATGGTCGATTGACCATCGTATGACTGTCAAAATCACGTTATCCCTCGATTTCAATTTTATTTGTATTTGGCCTTTTTTCTTTTAGACCTCGTCTTCTTTACGCGCACCCGAGTCGATGTATCGTGGAAATCCTAGGAGTGCAGGACTAGGTGTGTTTAGTAGCTATGTATGAATATTTTGAAACGCTTATAGCACGTCGGTCCTAGTATTCTTAGATAAATTATCAAAGAACGAAAAAAAACAATTATTTATTGCACTACAATCGCTACACGGTAAATCTGATATGATAAGCGGAACTTGTCGGTATGCTAGCTATGACGGAGGGAGAACTTCGTAAGGCTCACTGGCCTTTCAAATGATAGAAGTAGATTTATTGCAGTTTAGTACAAAGCATCTTTGATGCGGCCGCAGTCCTATGTGAGCACACTACTAACATTTTGGTGGCGGCTGAGGCGGTAGCGTGGTTTGTATCTCCAGAGTCAAGAACAATGCCAATGCGAAAATATCCATTTGGAGGTTGTGGCGCTACGGGGCAGCGAGCGTACACTACAGGCTGCTAGGCGCGACACATCAGGCATCCGAGGGTTAGACAAAAGAAATGCATTTAAACATTTTAAGTCTACCGAGTCCACCTCAACCATGCGTTTGCCCATCGTATTTAAAATCTTAGAAATGAAAAAAAAACCTTCGAAGCGACGGCTACGGATTGAAAGCAAACATCATATTCAGAGGCTCATTATAACAGGAAGCTACACTTGTATAGACGATGTACCCAAAAGCTTCTTGTATATAATCTTCTGTCCGAAGACATACGCAATGACAATTCACCCTTTGTTAATTTCATAGAAAGTGTGATATAGTTGGCGTGCAATCGATCGCATTAGTATTTCTTTGAGTTCTCTAGGAACCGAATTTAACTAAACCTATTGATATACCCTGTGCTGATCTATTGAGCTCGTTTGCGGCCTTAGTCGTCTGTTATGCCCTAGTTATAGCTCCATAGATTTATGCTACACAAACACCAGTCGTATACCAGCAGCTATAGTCAGCCGCTATTAGGCGACAGCTGACCGGAAGCAATCGTGGAATATTAGCATATCTACAAATGAAGGCCAGCTGGCAACAGTCTCTTCACAAAGTTCCGAAGCCATTTAAAACAAAATGGCCAAAAACTCTAGAACACTGTAGTCCAAAAGTTAAACGGCCTACCGGCGTCGAAGGGCGTGAGCGATTTGAACACAGTATCAATTCAACCTAAGGCAGTTCCTAAATTAGTCTAGAACAGTCATCCCCAGGCAAAACACCGGCAATTCTTCGACAGAGCATCGGCGTCGTTAACCGCCCGATTTCTTTGCGTTAATACGCCCGTTCCACCGAACTGGACGACAACGCAGCAGCAGCAACGACAGCTCCAATAATAACACATGCGGGACGGACCAGTTGGGTCGGGCTGTCAAGGCGAAGCAAATGGTGGGCAGAAGGAGCCGCCAATCCAGATTCCAGAGTTGCGGTTACCGTATTGCCGCCATCATTATTATGCACAGAGGTACATAGAAGACACGATTTCGACCAAATGACGTAGCAAAATGTCCAATACGTCGCTATGTTGCCCGCCCAGAATCGATGCAAACGTTCTAAGGCGAGAGAGTTCTTTCTGGTGTCTGTGTCTAAATACCGATATATATATATATATATATATATAGCACTGCAAAAAACAACTCTTTCTTCTACATTTGTCGATGATTATAATTGAAGTCACAGACGTTTATAAAAGAAAACGAACATAGTTAAAGACAAAACAAGTGTTACCAAGTTTAAATTGTGTGATATAGATGTAACTAATCGAATACTTTTAAAGAAAACGTCGACATGTTTTAAACCATCGTCCAAACACACTTTTCCAGTTGAACCAGCGGCAACCGGATAAGGCTGTGTAATTATAAAATAACGGTAATTGTGACGCAATGTCACAGACTCGTTTTAGCAGTTTCTTCTCTATTTATTTACGCTCAATAAAGAATCCCAGTGTCGTTCAAAATCTATTAGTCGAACGTTACCAATTAACCATCGAAATAAAGGAGGGTTAGTTGAATGCTCAGGTTGCCGACTGGTTGAGATCTATGTTGGCGTATTATGTAGGACCTCACTTTTACAACAAGAGATTGCGCGTAGTCAATTTTTACTACAAACTACATTTAGCGGTTTTTTTTTTTACAATAAAATAGCTATTGTTAATTGAATCGTTTTTCAGTGCGACAAATTGTCACAGTAAAGCTAAATTTCCTGATCCAACGACATAGGTTCTTGAGGTGCGGGGTTTTTGAGGGGTTTCGCGAAATTTTTTTAACCACAGTTTGCGTTTTATTAGCAGCACCTTCAGTTGCGGGTTTTACTAGCATTTCTAATGTTTGCATGGAGTGTCTGGCCTTCAACCATACTAACCATTTCTTCCTAAGAGTTAATTTAGTAGAGTTAACTTAGTCACGGATAGAATATTTGACAACTCTAGTTGTTACATATATCAGTGGACTAAGGAACATAAGTTATGAGCTTGACCTAGATATCACAAAAAGTTTCTTACACATCAAAATGTGACGTATATACCCATGTACCTTCTACCTCTCAGTTTCGAATTCGGCCAAAACGGTTTTACGCACACATAGAAACTATATATTGCAAGATACTACCTATTTTTGGCTAAAGAAAGAGTGGTAACATAGGAGAGTTGATCTTATAAGTGGAAGCAATTGGGGTTATGTAAAATGAAAAATGGCTTTCTTCTACCTTTTTCGAAACAAGACTGGATCATTAGAAATACCTTTATACTTCGTCCTTACAAGTTCTATTACAATACACGTTATAGGTAATACACACTTTTTATATATATATATATATCCTCTATAACAATTCACAGGATTATAATAAAAAAAAAAAAAGTGAAGGACATGACAACAGTTAAGGAAGTGTTTTTGAGCTTCGATGCACTATCGAATGCATCAATTTAAATATATATATAAAAAATAAAAAACTAAATAATACATCCTTTGACATACTTCTACATCAAGCACCCTTGGCGATTGCAGTGACATTAGTGGTCTGCTGGCTTATCAAAAACCCGTACTTCTGAAATGATCTGCTTCACGCCATGAAATGTCCACAAGCTATAACAGCGAGGTTGCACCCCCTTAGATGCAATTACCCATGGAAAATAGGTGACAAAATCAGCTTTTTTTAATTGTAAAGCTTTCATGATGTTCAGAGCGCATTCATTGGTCACTTAGGTATTACCAGTTCGCAGCGTTAGACTCGAATGGACACCTGCATTGACTTATACACGTGAGCCAGCTCGTAGGTCCGATTTACTGCCGTAATGATAGAAACGATTATTATATATAGTTATATAGCGCTACTTGTTTACAAATCACGACGGCTGCACACTTGCGATGATCCACCACGCTAGCAGCTAAAAAATTACAGATCCAGTCTCTCTTAGTGAACTATAAAATCTCGTAGCAATTCGTCACAGTGCTCATGCCGTAAGCTGGTTCTTGGTAATAACGGCCAATTTGGCGGGTGAAGCGTCTGCTCTGGAAAAGTTTAGGAAAAAATTGTTAGGTTATAATATCGATGGCCAACAGCCGGTCAGTAACTAATGATGGCGTCGGACGCGTCGGGAGCGAGAGTGTTTTAGCTCGCATATCTATTATATGGTTATAGATTCTACCCACAGTAAGGAAAAGCCGACGATGCTGTCTCAGACCTTATCATCAGTATCTTCTAAGAACTAGCATTAATCAACAAGCAGTACTAAATGCTTTTTGTAATAGCTTTCGGAAAGATTTACGTTATGCTATACAAAGCAGACAACATATACATTCTACATGATCAGACTCTCTCCTGCTCATACAGGTCATTGGCTCGTATAATTGCATTACTTGAGGGGAAAGGACTCACTACAGACAACGTCAGTGCATCATTCAATTCTCCAACGGTCAACAGTATAAGAGACCTATCCACCTTAAGTTAACGGGGTAACCCAGGATTCCAATAATTCGCGCATTAATAGATCCTACCTTGATATAGTTAGGGTAACAACTCTACCGTTAGTAAAGTATTAAAAGAAATTCATAGTTTACTAACCGTTCTGCCATACGAAAAACATGAACTTTATAAGACTCTCGTATATTACACACTCATCTCGACGTATTAAATTAAAGCAGGATATCGAACGGAAATTTTGTACGGGCACAAATTTTTTGAACCTTGCCTCATTTTATAAAAATAATTGCTTCTTTTACTTATAGCGTTCACTTGAAAGTATGACAAACAAACCATCGTTTGACACTAGAAGGTCTTTGACATGTGTGCACGAGGCTACCCCGTGCTACATAAATAAGTTGAAATTCGAATTCAATGTAGAGAAAGATTAATTTACGTATAATATCTAAGTCGTTGCGCCAATGTATGCTCGGGAGATTTAAATCGGGAAAGTTAAATAAATAAAAATAGCCCGATGATTACTGTAAAGTGGTAATGCGCACGACAGGGCCCTTTGCGACTAAAAAAGGTGAGCGTGACACATACGCCGTGCTGTCACCAAGGACACTGACCTCAATTAATCAAGCAGACCATGATTCTCACCGCAGGAGATTCTCGATGTAGAGGTACGCCAAAGGGTGTTATCACTTATTAGATTGCACAGTTCGGCAAGATTGAATGGTAGTCAAGTTCAGTTTTTTGGAAGGAAACCTAAACAACTATGACACCCGCGTACAACTTTCAGATTGAATGTAATAATATAACGTGATAGGAGTATAACGTAATTACGTGCCGTATTCGAGAAAATAGACTTCAAAGTAATTTTGACCCAACCACAAGCAACACTACTTCAAGAATTTGTTACTCGAACTTTTGACCCCAATATAGTAAAAAAGATCAACTTCCTACAACAGGTAATCGGCCACATTAAAAAGGTTTTAGTTGGCGAAATCATACGAAGCAGAAGTTTTTTTTTTACATGCATTCTATAAAGATTTGATAAAAAACTTCTATCAGATATCGATCAATAAATAGTTCGCTTGAATAATGGTAAGCGTCGCGTCACCGTTACAAAATGGTATACCTGTGCAACAAAAGTCCTCCTTCTAAACGTTAACGATGTTCTTAATTCTACTAACAGTGTAAACGATTACGTTAATAAGCGTATTATCTGTTCCACTTCCAAGTCTGTTTGTTACCAGGATAGTTTTTTGAACTGGATTCTGTGTGTTTCTAAAAAACTACAGCATTATTAAACAGATATCATACTAATAGTTTTTTTCCGAAACAGTCACTTTCTGCTTGTGCTTTAATAATTACTTACCACGATGGAAAGTACATATATTAATATTTAATAAGCTCTATCTCCAAATATATCCTGAATCGACATTTAGATCAACTTAAAGATAGGAGAAAATGGCCTATATCGAGAAATTTGTATGAAAATAGGTGGAGCTTATACAAGAACGTTTCATACAGTTCATTTTTACCGTAACTTCGTTACAAAATGGTCCAAAATTAGCTCAAACAAGTTGTTTGACCATATTCAGGAAACTTCTTCTTCAACGTTCAGAGAGCAATCCTTCTAGCCTTCAGTTCTCTAAATATTTTTGGTGGAGAATCGAAAACATACTGAAATAAAGCCTTCTCTGAAGACCCAAAAAAGTAAAGGATGAATGTTAGCATACAAATGTTGGTTTTTAAATTTAGTATACAGTTTCGAAAAATACATTACAAACGAAGAATCAGTACTTCAGATTATAGAATTCTATCACGTTTTTCGTACGGCTGAATTTACCTTGTGCTAATGTTGCCAGGAAACTGCCAAGTAGTGTATGCCGAAAGCCTCTAGTTGTCGTTTCACAGTTCATTAAAAGATTCAACATTGTCCTTGTGTTCAGGGGTTACTTCCGGTGTAATCGAAAGCCACTGTCCTTCAAAAGTTATTGCCACATGCTGACAAGACTCACTTTCTTCTTCGCTCTTTGAGTGACAGCTTGATCCCATTTTATACCAAAATTTAAATTACGAAAAAATACCGCAGAAAACGATGGTTTTCTGCGGTATTTTTTTTGCTCAGTTACCGTTCAAAATATACATTTTAAGGATCAGAACACCTAGTAGAAAGTTTTAGTTTGTTGAGGTTTATCGGTCCCGGTAAGAATGTTCTCCGTGCTTAAACTTACGAGCACACACATGGCACGTTTTTTTTCCTCAATATAACCCATCTTAGTCTCGAAAACCCCATTATAGACATAAGAAAATTTGGTTCCTGTTGCGACAAGTTATTATATATCTCCCGAAATTGTTTATGACTTTCTCCCACTTTTCCATCGAATTATATCTACCGTTTAGCCAGAAGGTAGCGGACTTCGTGTCCGATCATTAAGTTTTTTAACCACATTTTTGACCTATATCGAAGGTAAGGCCATGAGAGTGATGGTTCAGTAAACGGAATAGTTCAAAACCCGTCGGTGTAAAACCCTGAGAATATGGAGAATGCAACAAAACCTTCCCATTAAAATCCAGGAGGAGAGCTTTGACAACATTTGCCATATGTGGCCTCCTTTTGCCATATAGCAGGACAACCTAGTTTCGTTTTTCGGGCTTTTTCCTTGGTAAATCTCGTTTATATTTATGTGAGTGGGCCAAATCGATATTTTTGTCTTTTTAGCCCGACAAAACTCACAGTACAGAAGATACCGAGAGTGCGCTTTTCGCCAGAAGCACAGCTATCTTTGAAACGTTAGCTCAAGTTGAAGTTCTTCTCATTATACAATACTGTTACATTACATTGATAAAGCAGGATAAGCGCTTTCGAAAGGAAGACAACAAGCAAAAAGAAGAAAAAAACTGCGGAAACGTATCGTCAGACCTGACATGAATAGGAAAAAACATCATTCAAGAACCTTCATTCTACTCATTGATTAAAGAACATTCACCTTGTTACCAGATTGTCTAACATCACTATAAGTTCGCCGAACCTTTGATATGATTTAAAAATATTACATTCCGGAAAATGGGGCATCCTCTGAAAAGCTGGAGTCGACGTCAACATACATAATCCAGATACCTGTTGGTAGAATAAAGTAAGGATTTTTCTACAGTATATGACACTTAATAAAATAGTAATAATTTTTGCTATGCATATAACTTCGCGATTAGCCAACCATAAACTGGAAAAGCCAACCAGTAAACACTAAATGCAAAATGGACGCGTCGAGCTAATATATCCACGAAAAAGCCGACGGACATAGGTAAAGTTACAGTTGAGTAAAATGTAGACTTACAATTCAAAACAAGGAAAAGCTTTCAATGCAGGAAAAGTACCCTCGTAATTGCAACGATACTACGTTTACTATCAACCTACATTTTATCATGTTCTTGCTTTACGGAGACCGCACTCACCCTTGATTAAAGTGTACTGTTTTTCGGTTTCTCTCGAGAGTTCCAGTAGCATATTCCAATCTCTACCATAATAAATCTTGTTATTTAAGATCCTCTCTCGCCAATCTGAACACGACGTACATTCGCTTTCTTACCACGTGCTTGTCGTTTTCCAGACCCGTGCAGGTCTTCCACTGCCATTTGTGACTTATCGGCAGAAGGTAAGAAAGGCACTGGCCTCACCTTACCCTTCATATATATATATATATATATATATATATATAATAAGTGTATTTGTTTTTCATAGTATACCAACGTCTATGCATGGCTTGGAAGTGTGATGACCATACAAGAACCAGGAATGAAATCTGTTAATTAGGTAGTAAGGAAGGATGATGGTTATTGTAAGTATCAATAGATGGGTACTGCTTAAGCTAATGGTTAGTAAGCAATTCTAGCTGGGTGACCATGCATGACCGAACTTCTAAAAAACTTTACCTTATCGATTTGAATGACCTTTAGCCAAAAACAAGTTGTTTACCTCAAAAGCGTTATGAATATAACGTACCAGTTAGCTTCCTAAGCCGACGGTCAAGGTCAAACAACACCGAAGGCCGTTGGGAATCATGAAGGACAGAGAGAGAGAGCGTTTCTGCCATATTATTGTGAGCAATGCGTGCCGCAAAGAAGCATATAATACTTCTAGAAACCGAGCACTGAAAAAAAAACAGTCTTAAGATCTGTGGAGTTCGGCCTCACCGACTTGACATTGTCCTTTAATATTCGACAGAAGCACGCATAGAGTCCCTTTAGTGATTGTCATTGCCTTGTCAGTACCTTTTCTATTAGATATATATATCAAATCATTATTATATAAATAAACCCTTGCATGTTGTACTATTATTATTATTATTACCGACAGCTCGAATTTGTTACAATCAGTAGGATAAGTGTGGGGCCTCAAAACGGTATACGAGGTTATACGGGATAGGAGGTATATATGAGGTTACAAATACTAAAATTACTGTAATAAATGTGGCGAAAGATACCAGTGTGTGTGCAGACGCTTACTCTTGAAACCGTATGGCAACAAGATTGGAGGTCACTATTCTAATTGACTTGCCATACAAAACGTTGAATAGGACGTGGCGGACATAAAACTTTATAAGCTGAACACAACGGAACACAGGACCTGAGCACAGCTGGACCGACCTACAACACAATCAACTACTAGATTTCTATCTATTAATTAGGATAAGAAAGGCGAACCAAGGATGTGAAGGGCGTAGTTTTAGAATGAGTGTAAACACGAAACACTGTCCAAAGCTACTTCGTTTATTTTCATCGATGTCGATTTTGAGAAAGGTGAGAGAAACCACGAAGCTTACTTGACACCTGGTCACTCGGAGGACATAGATGGCGTATTTATTCCAGCCATTTCGATACCGTAATACAAATAGATGACATCGCATCCACTTGTCATATAAGTCATATAAAAAACCAATTACCCGCAATCCCTCACCTCTCATCGTCTTCAAAAGCCAAGCTTACCGTATGTGCCAGTGAAAACGAAGAGGAGAGCTGAAATAATATAACGAAGTACAAAAACTACTCATTCAATAAAGCCCTTTAGCGGCACAAATCATAGTACGTTTTTTTTACCAGTATTTATTTTTTCAAGCAAGACGGCCGCTATGATCGATAAAAGCGCGTGTGTTCTTAATAACTATTTAATAATTTAGCACACTGCAAAGATCAGAGCTAACCTAAGTTGTCAGAATAGATTAAATAGCACCATTTGTTAGTTCAAAATAACCACTAGGATACAGGGTTTTTTTTGTAAGCAGAAGATGTTTGAAAACATATACTTACAGGCCAATCCCTCAAAAGAAAAGAATACGTAGGTGATTTTTATTAATATTTTTCGCAACTTGCTGAAAACAAATACTGGATAATTACCAAAAAGACTACTGTCCTTTACAGTATAATAGGTACGGCTTCAGTAATTATCGTTCCAGCAGTTTGTTCCTTAATAGCTTTATCAAGCTTTTGTTGAAATGAAATAAAAATATTTCATATGGTATACAAAAGTTGATTTAATCAAAACCTCTCCCCGTTGAGTATATCGCTACCCCCACATTTACAGATAGAGAGACAAGTACATAAGAGAGAGAAAGATTAGGTCTACACATCGCTTCAAAAATAGCCAATACAGAAAACGACCTCAAGGTGCAGGCCCAAAACAATCTCTCGTTATCGCCATTTTCGTTGATCAGTTATGCGGTTCTAGTGCCACTAAGTACTACAAAAATATATTAAAAGTATTGCATTACTTAAAATATATCGAAACTAGATAAAACCTGTGAGCTCTGTCGTTCTACATCTCGTTTTTAGCATAGAACTTGACACCTGTGTTTCTTGAACCCCCATGTTCACCAGATCTAGCCCACTGGGGTTTTATCCTCTTCTTTAAGCCCAGGAAGAACCTGGCAAAAAACTGCAAGACGACAGAGAAAAACAACGGAGCTGATATCTATACACTCCCATTGTAGGGTTCAAACGTTTTTTAGCAATTGGAAAAATGGTCGGATATACGCATCGAGTTGGGTTTGGGAGTTTTAAGTGGGGGAACCAATGGGAAATTTTATGCGTACGCAATCGACGCGGACTCGAGTTACTGTTTTTTTTGACCCAAAAATAGGTAGAAGCCAGTCTGCGTGACCACCCAAGTACCGTAGTGGCACGACCCAGTAATAGTTCGGTTAAGATTAATTAGGTTGTTAAGTATGCCATGCGTATCTATTATACTCCTTTTGAATCTATATTAAGAGTTCAATATGAATTGTCATTAAACCTTTTCGCCGAAGAAATGTGGCATAAAATGTTTCTCGTTTTGCGGTGCCGAAGCTGTAACTCAAATTGGAATGAATACATGAAGTTACATAGTAAAATGTGGAAATGCTTCAGTTCAGCTTTAATCACAATGTCTCACAACTTCAACGTTTAAAGAACAATTGTCAAGAGGCGCACTATCGAATTCGGACGTATTTATTCCGTCATTCAGATACAGCGTGGAGCATGCAAACGGCCGAGATGATTGCAGTGCCATAAACATAATCAAGCCCTGAAGTTACTTGATGCATTCATATGTCCAACAGTATACCAAGGTAACTGGCCAATATCCTATTGTACGTTAATCAACTTTACATATCTATTCATAATGTTACATACTCGATGCGCTTAACACTTTGCCTGCGAAACGCAATGAATGGTCAGGCCACAAACGTGCTGTGGACAAAATAAAGGCGCAAAGCTAATGGGTGCATTAGGGAAAGTCTGTACTGTAAAACGTCAGATCGATTTACGGTTATTCCAATTTTACGTGTAATTTGTGTAGATATATTACGGTTAGTCCCCGCCTGTACTTCAGTTCTCTCTTACACTTCCTTATTATTTATGCGTTCTTTATTGGAAAGCATGTATCCCTGTTGATCTTGTGGACTTGCAGATTGCGGTACATAAACCAAACTCCGTAAAATGTAAGACCAATAAAGCTACAAGTTATAAAGTAGCGTTAAAATGTTCGCGATGGCCGAACCGCTATTCCGTCTTTTTTTAGCTCATCCCTCTCATCATTTTAGATAGTTTCTACATTGCTGTAACTAAGTCGTTATGGCGCGACAACGACGGCGGGAATGGTGATACAACAATTGGTCCAAGTGTTCGAGACGCTTTGACGATTCACAGCACAGTCCTGCTTGCGTCCGTTTGCACCTGATTGTTTGCTTCTTCAGATCTGTAACGTTGTTGGAGATAGTAGCTATGACGGTGATTAGTTGAGGCCAAACGTTACAATTTCAACAATATAACGTAATTATCACACATCCTGCTAAATCCGGAACGTGGCTCAGGGCAACGATTTTGGCTCTAATCAAAAAAAACACAAAGGGGTACCTGACAGATTGACCGATTTAAAACAAGGCTTTTATCTTGAATGTAGCGATTTTAAAAGGTCGATTTTTCAAGCCCCTTGATTCCGGGTTAAAGAACTGCGATAGAATACAGAGTTCATCGCAAAAAGCTTTTCAACTAGCCTAGCTCTTGCAGGCATACATCGATTTAAGCTTCCCTCTAGTTAGTAATGCTACCTCAAGACGTAAAATTGGCCTAGGAATCTAAATGGAACCTAAATCACTTATAATAAGCTTGGAATTTGAAGATGACTCGGATTAGGTCCATAAAAAATGCGCTTTCCTAATTATTCAGACCGGGTACTAATATCGGTATATTAACTGGTGAATTATATTAAGTATATGAATCTATGCGTATGTGAAACAGGTCGAAGTCTGTGTATATATACTTGACATATTGCTCGCACGTGATTCAACACTGTAACTAACAAGACTTACTCTGTACTAATTATTAGATAGTGTAGATAACATTTAGTATTGCAATACACAAACGGTTGATTTTAACCCACTTTTTTATATGGGTTTTTATGTGCTAATGAAGACAAGGAATGAAGCTGCAATACTAAACAAAAGCAAAAATAACACATTCTGCTTTTGAGACGAGGCGGTCGGCCGCTATCGATAAAAGCTCGTTTTTTCGATAACTATAACTTAGCGTATTGATAGGATCGTAGCTAACTTAATGGAGCAAACAGCAGTTCTCTAACCATTGGTCTAAATGTCTTTTTCTTTAGTGTGACTGCAGCTGCAGTTTCCGGCCAATACAAACGGTTCGGCAAAAGCGCGCCTTACGACGACGACGACGTTGTTATTGCAAAGGGTGGCAACGGTGGTATACGCCATAGCCTATTACAAATGCTGCTACCCTGCGCCGCCCTCGCCGATCGATCGATTGACAGATCGAACGACCGATCAAGCGATCAACCAACCAACCAACCAACCAACCAACCAACCAACCACTGTTAATCTGTCTGCAGAACGACAACGTCGACCGTCGTTGTTCGGTCGCTCCGTTTCATCGCAGTTGACGCTAAACGCTCGTCCGTTCGTTCGACCGACGACACGGCAGCCTCCGCAGCCGTTGGTGTTCCCGCTGCTGATGACGATGACGACGGTGGCACAAACACCAGCATCACCAATGTGATTCTCTTGACGTCATCGGCGCTGCGGCGGCCACAGCAGCAGGACACACGCACGCAGCCAAGCACAGGATCAAACACAAACAAGCCAACGAGTCATTTTAGTCATAACAGAGCAGCAAGAGAAAAACTGACAAGCCCTATAGAGTAATGATGGCAGCAGCAGTAGCCTTCCAGTTCAGCCAGTCGGATCAAAAAGTCATCTACATTCTAGAGAAAAAAAAAAAACAGGAGATGCTTATACCAAAGCCCAATCGATGTTATTATGTGCGTGCACCTGCATCAACGATGACTATTGTAATCACAATGGTATCAACGTCATACACGATCCAACGTCAATAATAATTAGCATTCCAGCAACATTGGCGGCGTACAAGAGTTTCGAGTATTTCCATTTATGTTGGCATTATGAATGAATAAAGTAGTAACAAGTACATAAAACTGCAATGCAAATAACAAAATATATCTAAAACTGTATCGGCCCAAGAGCTTGCATGCGACCATGCGCCAAACAAATGATACACATTTTTTCAAGAGTGACGAGTTCATCCACACTTTCGTAGCCAATTGAATTAGAAAGTACACCATCAGCCTGGCTACTAGTGGCAGCAAGTTCCCTTGGATGGAGGAGGCGGAGACAGTGGTGACGGAAATACTTGGCACGCACACGTAATCACCGTTAAAAGGAGCAGTATTGAGTAGCAACAGTAAATGGCACTGACTGTACCTCCTGCTGGACGGGTGAGTGGATGAATATCGGTGATGATGCGCGCGGAAGCACCTCGTATAGATTGAGCCGGCTCGACGATTGTACGATAAACACACAACGACAATATATCACGCCACCAGGAAAAGATATACACACATGCGTTCAAGAAAAACTGAATGGTGGAAAGACAGAAAAGGAGAACGAAGAAAATACGCAGAGGTCGAACAATGCAATAACAAGAACCTCTTCAAACGGACGGCAACTGTCCCATGTTTACGTACAAACACGATGTAGAAAACAAATTGACTGTGATGAAAACGGGGTGCTTGTGCTAATGAAACAGGCCATTGTGCTAACCATAACGCAACATCATACAAGCACTTGTCCGTGTTTATGCTTGTGGACTCTTCTAATCAGCAGAGTTTTCCTTTGCTTAATTTAAATATGATAATACCGCATTAACGATATCTCCACTGTTTAATGCAGCATCATAACTACAGTGACAGAATAGCTAGGACACTAGAGGGTTGTTATCATTGCATATAATGCTTTATCTCGTCATAATTACCAGCTCATTTCGCAACTGCCTTGGCCAGTGCGAATATCCTCATAGGCCTAGTTTAAACTGTATTGGAAATTGTTCCTGCCTCCTCGCAGGTAAAGCCTGTAGTGATTTGATCGTTTAGCGCTGACGGGTTTCAGCTCTGTGCAGTAAAATCCAATTCACGCAACCTGGATGACTTTTTTTTTACTATAGCATTAATTTTTTTCCCTTGGCAAGAGATTACGAAATGGAGCTTAGAAAAGTCGTTAATGGAGTATTAACAGCTAATAACGGCAAGTAAGCAGCTGAAAGATCTATTTCGGCCCTCCGAATAAAAATGCTAGCGAACAGATTACAAAGATACTTACTAAACAGTCCATGGCATAAGCAGGTACGGAACCGTGCACATTGAAGTATACACTTCGTTTAAATTACCGTTTACTTGGCATGACAGCTGCGAGAATTTTGTCTGTGATATTGGCATCAGAAATTCATTTACGTAACTACAACTTACCAGGACTTGTTAAATTCCCCACACTTAGCCAATGGTAAAGTCACAAGCTCCACTCTGACATTCGCCATCACTACTATCTGCACTATTAGACCTCCACTTGTGTAACTTGTGTACTATATATATACAGGATGGAGTTTATCACTCCTGTCCTGCCTGTGACTTAAAATAAGTCACAGGCAGGACACCGCAAGGCAACGCAGCCTACTACAATCTACAGTGATTCATATGATGCTTGAAGACCGTCCTAATAATCGAAACAGCACAGAGACCAAGCCAATTTATTTATTTTGAATTTTTGGAAGTCAGCAGCCCTTAAATGAAAGTTGTACGTTTTTTCAATGAATTCTCTATGAGTTTTAATATTGATAACGGTTTCGATCCCAAAATTAAGAACATTATCCATGTGTTCTACTGTGGCCGCTTTCTTGCCGGTTTAGCTGTTTTATCATATGCCTTAATTTTATAGTAGTTAATTTTCTTCGGTCACGTAAGTATTGCAGGGTAAACACACAAAGTAAACTGAATATTTCTAGTTTTTTTTCTTTGTAAATGTCTAAAATGTGGACAAGCACGTGTGGTCTAGAAGAAAAGCTTAAATGCAGTAATGTATCCAAGAAGACATTGCAATGCACCCATGCGGATCCAGTTTTAACTATTTGATTGCTTTTTGAGTAATTTTCAAATGCGCTGTTAGCAAAAGACTGATACATTTTTTGCACTAAGTTATGCACGACTATAATATATGGGCTATCTATGACCGCAACAGTCAGTCTAGAAACAAAAATATCGTCTGGCGCTGAAAATCAACGCTTATATCAGTTTTGGTGGTGAATTTCATTGAAGATTTGTGAAAACAGTGGACGAAAAGGCCTTCAGCGAAACAACAGTTCATTACTAATGCGGTCAAAGGAAGAGATCGCGGGCCAAAATGAAGGTGATTACATTTCAGCACCTCAAACGAGAACGCAAGTTACTGTGATCACTGAAGCTTCTAACGATTTTCTCGGGACGGGTTAATCAGTGACAGCAGTCGCTCAAATGATGCCTGAGTATACCACACTTGTTACTATTTCCGCGGGACTTAGTTCCTGGTGAAGCTATTCTTGTTCGTTTGCTATTTCGAGCATGTGCTTCGAGCTAAAAGGACGCGCATTGTTCATGCTTTGCTTTACTTAAAAACTTAGGTAGTACACATCAATTAATTATTTGGGTCCTGTTTCTTGTGTTACAACCGTTTAATTTCCGTTTTTGAAGTAACTGCAATATTCGTTTCGCTGAAGGCCTCCTTGCTCAGTATTTTAACCATTTCTAGACAGATTTGAGTGGCACTCTCACTTTCGAAATATAGGACCATCTACTTTGAGAAGTGACTAATGGAAACGTTTGTTTCCCAAATTTTTTCATGACAGCCAATCAACTTATACTCTCGATACGAATATTCATCAAATTTCACCTGTTTAATTACTTTAATTTCAGTAATTCGAATGTTTAGGCAGGCTCTGTAACCAAACAAAATCCGTAACCCACCATATACAGTTTACGAACGCACATCATTATACTGTATGGCACCGTGACAAACGAGCCCTGTCCTGCTTGAAAACGGCGGCCTTAAAAAAGACAAGCAACTTTTCCAATTAAGGTCTCTCAGTTTACTCCATGTATAGTACATGTACGTGCAATAACCTGTAATACATAATATGTACGTTAATTTACGTTATAAAATCGCATTGCTAGCTACAAGCCGTGTTTAATTATCAATGAATTTCGCATTCACGTGCAACTGCCGCATACGAATAGGTCGTCTTCAAAATATAGCTATATTATTGTTTCATTCCATAGCATAGGGCAATTAAGGAAACGAAACTTCAATAAATCTGTTGATGGTGCAGCGGTACCGTGTTTTGCCGACTAAACTAAGGAACACGTAAAAGTTTAAAATACATTCTGGTGCGTGCGGGGAGCCAGTCGCCTAAAAGAGTGTCTAACGGCCATATCAACGCCGTTAAGCTTGAAACATCAGTCTCGACGAATCGGTCATCGTGAAGGTGCAGTGGTAACATGTGACCCCAAATTTTTAAAATCGTCTAGGTTCGAAACTGGATGTAAACACACTTCGGTTCGTGCTTTTGATTGGCCCTCTAAAACTATGCTTTTAGACAGTGCTGGGCTTCAAAGCCCTGGAACATTTATTTTGACACCTTCGCCTACGATATTGCTAAAAAAAAGTCCTTACCTAAACTTCAAACTTAAAAGTCAGAGCGCTTACTCTTAAATAAATCGAATCTACATGACCGTTCTCATATTCTCGATTTAAGCGCTAAGTAACAGCAATCATAGAACAATGCCTTCTGATTCCGAGTGTAATCTAGGTCTCGCACGAGCAATGTTATCTGGAGCGCAGAATATTAATTGCTGAGTCAGCCTCGTAACCTCAGTCCCATCGTAGTACAATAAAGTTGAGAGTAAGAGGTTGATAAGATAAAATTCAAATAAGCATTCGCACCCATTGCTTACATGATGAATAAAAATATATAGTAGATTTTAAGCAAGACGCTGGTAAAGCACATACGTACTCGATGTACGCTCGGTGACGCACAATACGATCGTCGGATGATCGCCAATACTTTTTTCATTCAACCAGGCAACGCTTTACGGTGAACCCTAAGTTTTCCTGTGGTGCTAATCAACTCTGATGTAAATGTTGGACACTACTGGATAATAGCATACCGCTGTCCTCTCACAGCCATAGTAACTGTAACCGCTGTACGTACCAAGTGACAGAATTCGACAAAACAGAGCCGCTAGAAAAACGCGCATGTTGTTTAGAAAAGAATAACGCTTCGCTAAGAGAGACCAGTACTGTAGTAACTATACAGACATAAATTCATACGAAACCGTTCTTCGGCCGTGTGTCTAAAGCGATTTCCTCTAGTTCATTTGACGAGACGTTCACTGCGTTAGTCTGTTGTATAATCTGGACAAAATATATTTCTAGTAGATTGTTTTTGATTTTTTCAAGTGATTATTAGAAATGCGTGGGTAAGAGCTTGAATAGAGAAAAACTCCTGCCCTAAAGGGAAAAAGGCCATGAAAGTTTAGCGATTTTTCTAACGTAGAACATTCGTTGAAATTGGCTTTGAGGAGGCCGGCAGCTAAAATATATGGCAAAAAGCAGCCCGTAAAATTAAAAACTCATTGTCAAATAAAATACTAAATCTTCAACTACTGGATGGCAGCACATGACATAGTGATAAAGGGCCTAGGTGTCTGATGCGCCCATTTGTTTTGCTTACGATTGATTGACACCGGGAAGTGCAAAACGGTCCTATCGTGATAGCTGCCAGCGCAATCACATACAAAATACAGAACACAAATCTCTTGTCTTATGCCCCGAACCTAACAAGTTAGATAAGCCGACTGCTTGTCCAGTTTGGCTGCTCCTAACCGTATTTTGTAGCACTATAACGTCGGATTAAAAGAAAACTGCAATTAGAGGTTCTTGAAAAAATTAATAAAACCAATGAAACATATGGTTGATACCGCACCCAATGTGATTCGTGCT
>NW_019212930.1:0-1705 GCF_002532875.2 Varroa jacobsoni | reverse complement strand
AAATTAAGCTATCAATATTGATTCGAGTAAGAGTTGTATTCCCTATGTGGTTATGTCATCGAATAGCCTGAGCGTGCGATGCGTTTTTGTGTGTAGACATATGAAATGACAAAATGAAGCCAAATATATGTCTAAATGAGGTTCGATTACACAGTGCCACTATATTAGATCTTTCCCTGGACATTTGTGGACTCGTTTATTCCCAATGTCGTCAGTGAGTATAAACTCTATCTGCACACTTGCCATTTTGAAAGCTATTCGTACAACTCAGACTTTAAAGGTAGTCTTCGCGTGTCTGTAGAAAAAACTATCTAGACTGACGTGATTGTTTATGGTTCGTGTATGCAGTATATATTACATTTCGCCATTTCTTTTTCCAAGTGCCGCCACTTAAACAGTGGTCGTTTAGAACGATCACATCGCTAAGATCGATCTTCGCTATAACTATATATCCATAAAATCTATAAAAATGTAACTCAGCCAATAATCAACATTTATTATAAAAAATGCAGAATTTTCGAAAACAACAAAATTTTTTTTCTTGACTTAGACCGCCAGATAAAAACCGATTTGTGAAAGTGAGCAACGAGTATGCTTGGATGCGATTGTCGGTGACGAAGTGCAGCGCAGAACGGGAGTCGACCGGGCCTTCCTACAGGAATCGATCGAGTGGTGACATATATTCAAAGGAGAGCTCACGAGGAGAATGGTATAACGGCGGGACGTAAATACGTATCCAACCAACTCATTGTCCAAAAATGTGTTACCTCTATGTTTGCCGAACGATTTGACAGGTCAGGTTTAAGACCTGCTTCGCCAAACGGCCAAAAGCGGCTAAGCCCTTAAAACCTTCCCTTCAAACCACTTTTGAGAGCACCTTATGTCATTGAAAATAACTTGCTTGTGCCTAGATAACAGCGAAGTTATTATTTCAGTTACTGCGCTTCTACTAACTGTAGACATACCTGCCTTAGAGACCGTCACATTATGACCGCTTCATCGCATCTACGGGTATGTAAAAGCGCACACAGGCATTGCTATAAACCTTAATAAATACTAGACGGGTTATATTACATATGACTAGTTACTTTGTTAAGTACGAGGTAAATATAAAACAAATAGTCATATGTAATATATCCCGTCCAGTTTCCTTGAATGATTTAGATTTATGTAGCCCTAAAGCCAGAAACTTAACGGTTAACTTTCACTTACGGTATCTTTCATACTGAGTTATATTTCGCCTACACGTTACTGAATAAAAATATTACAGTAAAATAAAAATTATAAAACGTTCTAAGACGATTATGTACAAAACCTTTATGTACCTTCTGTAGCGAAATACGCATATCTGCTACAAAACATAGTATTAGCTTTTAACAAGTATAAGCCATGAATTTATACAAAAAAAAAGCGGTTTTTATAAGCATTGGGGCCAGGCTGAGAAGAGCTAAGCTCTTTAATTACTTATAGGCTCCCGCTCGTTTTTCGCATAGGATCCACCTCGATTTTATGGTCATTTAATTTAATTGGTTCATAAGTTGTATGTTATATTGATGCTACTTGAGACCAACAGGCTGTTTCCACTCAGTCTCTAAGGAATAAAAGTTGGTAAGTGGTAACTCCAACATTCCAGAATTGAGTCCTCGTCAGGCGAAACGCAGCCTACGAATCCTATACAATTCTATTTTACCGTTTTTCGTATTAT
>NW_019213181.1:7111-44579 GCF_002532875.2 Varroa jacobsoni | reverse complement strand
GGGTAAAGTGTCTAACAGACTTTTTCTTTCTACGTCCAGGCTTGTTTCTAAGACTGTAGCTGAACAAAAACAGATACTTCAACGAAATTTTTTACATGTGCTGGAAGTTTATTTACCAATGACCTTGCTTGTTCAATATAACGACCACTTACAGCGATGACGTTTTAATTCAAGAATTAAACCGCTCATCCTTAGAATATTGCTTTATTATTTGCAAATAACATGCCAACTATAAGCGTGCACGAAGCAATATTGGCAGACGTACACTAGTTAAGGCGCCCCTTACATGCATCGAATAGAAAAAAGCCCGGCAGATTTAAATTCTGGGCAAATAACGCCCAAAGCGCTTAACAATACAACGGCTAAAAACGATTTATATATAATATGTAAATCAAATTAAAATCTTCTAGCCAGCATCCTGTTAAGCATCGATTCTCGTGTGAGCGATATGCACTCAATCGGCACGAACGACCCATTAAACAGAGTGATAATTGAGATCTACATAAGTTCGCGTATTTGTATCGTCATTTGCCAAAGGTCGGCTAAAGCTACATCTCCGGCCCACGACACGATATCGTGCTAATACTTTTTGTCCTGTCGGATTGATCAGCTTAACAGTACAACAGAATGTATTCCCTGAAGAAAGTATTACATTAGAATACCAAGAAAGGTTCAAAGTATCCCTTTCTAGTTTTTTTCGACGAAAGCCTGTAGATGGCGCTACGTTACGCTTAGTAGGAAAACTTGGATAATTTTTTCTACAAGATAAAGCATCCGTGGTGGGCAACATTTTGCCAGTGATGCTGCTCGTAACAGATCTGGCGCTCTGGCGATTAAACAAACATCATTGGCAAACATCATTTTTTAGATCTTATTCATGGGAAGATAGACAAAACCAATATATAGTTGCTAGATTGGTTTTTGCCAGTAGTAATTGTTAAGAATAGTCTGCGCTGGTTCCTACTGGCCATCATATGAAATATCCTATTCCTTGATGTGTAATTGAGGCTAGTTTTTTTTGAAAATGTTTGTGGTTTTATTGAAACTGTACAGACATGATACCTACAATAAAGAGTTGTATATCAGGTGATTAAAAGGTTTGCATTAGATTTTTTCATTTCACGCCATACAGGCATTGAGAGTGAATCCTTCAAAATGGCTTATTTTGGTACAGCCCAAATTTCATTGATTCTCTCTAGTCAAACGTCGCTTTTCAAATCATTCAAATCAATGTGGAGTGCCTAAAGGTGACTGTGACTGTGAATCGGAGATAATTCGTGAATGGATGGGGATGGATGAATTCATTTTACATTCATAGGCCCCAAACTGAGCCATTGAGCGCGGTTGAGTCGCCGTCTATAAAACAGACCTATCTAAGTGACTCGAGTGTTTTTTTTTTTTAATAGATCACTCTTCAACCCGTTACGAAAATCAATTGGAATAGGATAATCTGAGAGGATCTGCTTTGATCTGAGAAATGTTTGAGTTTAGTTGGATAGTGGTGCGTACTTGAACAATATACAGTGCGAAATTGAAGTGTCTACTATGTGATGTTGGAAGAAATCTTGGCAGTAACACGAAAAAACTTCGGTCCAAATTATCTGAAGCCATTTTTAGCGTGGATCGACTATATATTGTATCTAAAGTCCATCGATTATTTTAATTTGTCACGGAGCCAGTGCGACAATATTCATGTGATCATACTTGACGTTCATAACTAAAAAGTTTTCTCGAGGTGGTCACGTCATAAAACGGCTATATCAGCAGCTAAATGACTAAAAAATTACGTTCGAAATGCCTCGAATCCCTCTGCGTAACGCATCTAATCTAGTATATAACCGACGGTTCTTTGAATCTCAGGGTAATCTGGTGAAGTGAAGTATTCAAATGAAGAACCTCACCGAGTTCTTCATTTGAATATTAAATGATGTTTTACGTCATGTCGTTTTAGGTATCGCAGAGTGTATTGAAGGAAATGTTTCAAAAATTATAGAACATTCTACGACACCTGCCAGAGATCAGTATGAAGCCTTTCAGTAGGAGCCTCGTTGCACCGAGGCACGAATTTATCGCGGAACAGCAAAACAGTTATAAAAGTGAATATCAGATATCAAGGGAAGATGTACGATGTGGTGAGAAGACTTCTCCGATTTTCAAAACGACAACCAAGATGATTTTGTTCTTTTAAGTAAATCACACAATCTATCCATATAGGTTGATGAAAAATCAATACTAGTAATATGTCAAACTAAAACGATTTCCGATGAATCGATCTGTTAATTTTAAAAATGAAATACTCAAATATAAGCCTTACTTTTTGGCCGAAAACCCAAAGGTATCTGTATCTGGCTATATACGCTTGTTTAGCGCTAGCCAAACGTCAATTGGATTAGAAACACATGGAACATATAATTGTATCGTTGAATATTATATCGTGCCGTAAACTCGATAGAGTCAACTATCTTTCAGGTTTAGAAGAAGAAAGCACCTCTCTAGGTGTGTTAGGTTTTTCTGTGAGCCTGCATTAGATAATCGAGGTAGCGCTGATCAATCACAACGCATGTTTGATACTAACGAGCAAAGGTGACATATTTTGCCGGTGTCAAACATTACAATTGTTGGCCATCACTAGTTGAAGTGCATGTTGGTTTATTATTAAGTGGGCTAGCTGAAAAATTGAATGTGTTTCAAATCTTGAAAAGATACTTTATAAAACAGGACCGCGTTGTAGTTTTTCCAAACTGGAGGTCATTGTAAAATTTTAAATTTTGATGTAGCAGCAGCATCTCCAGTAGTTTTCGCACAATAACATATTTTTTCAATTGATATTATGTCACCCTCGCACAAATTTTGTCGTTTAATGCACTTTGCAAGCTAAAACGTGTTTTTTTTCTCTGTTTCAGTGCTATCTGTAAAGTATTTAGTATGCGGTTTACGCAAATACCTTAGCATATGTATTTTGTTCAAATTAATAATTTCGACTATCTTTCTTTAATGTTTACAGGTCTTGACTATTGCGATCTTCTCATACCTCGTCGTCGGTCAAAAAAATGACAAAGATGATGATAAATTCTCTATTGGACTAGGCGTTCTCGCCCCCTCCTACCGCCAAAAGGTGGGTACTGGCAAGGAACTTGGGGCGCAGATTGATTTCAACGCAGAAGGCAAAGGATTCTCGTACACCGTCAGCCAAGGAGATCCCAGCTCAGGCAAGCCATACAGTTCTATACAGATCTCCCGGCCAGCTCCTGCTGAAGCTCCAGAATCGGCAACACGACCAGTTGCATTGCCGGCACAGTATCAACTGCCGCCGCAGTACACTGCTCCAGCTCCCGCGCCTCGTTATATAAATACGCCTTCTGTAAATCAAGCCTCGCAGCAACAGTACCCGCAATATCAGCCCCCGTCACAACAATATCAGCCCCGTCCGCAACAATATCAGCCTTCTCCGCAGCAATACACGGCTGCAGCTCCTCAGTATAATGCCCCAGCTCCGCCGCCACCTCAATATACCCAACCAGCTCCTATTCAATACCAGTCAAAAGAACCGAGCACACAGTACGTGCCGACATCGAACCCAGGGGTACAATACGCCCCTGCTATAACACCCCCATACACGTCTTTAACACCGCAGCACAGGTCATCAAGCATCTCGTATCAACCACAACTGCCAGAAGCTAACCTGCCACAGGTTGCCCCTCAGCCATTCGGAGGACCGACGTCTACGGCAGCCTTAACTCAATTCCAGCCACGTTATCAAAACCCAGCGTCACCTGCCTATCCGAATGCACTCGCTGCTCCCCAAACCTACAATGCGCCTTCATCAGCCAGCCAGACTCCTGTAGCTGCACCAGACTACATTCCTTCTGTTCAAAACGTTAAGTACCAGTATGGATCCGGTGCTGAGCTAGCTTTTGCTTCGCAGTTGTCCATTTTTGGCCAACAGAATGGTCGTCTAAGTTGAATACCATGATAGGTAGATAATGTTAAAAAAGACCCTTCGAACGTACTGTACATACTCGCCTGAATATCTGTTCCACCGGCAAAACATAGCTACAAAGTATCTGTTCAAATGAATTAACCTCAAAGGCAGTTGTTGCGAGGTTACAGCATCCTTTATCATCCTGGTGTGCCATCGCTATTGTCGTTGCTTGATAAACACAGAATCCTTCATTAAAATTCCAACAAGAAAGAGTACAAGTCCCAAAATAAAGGGACAATGCATTGTTCCAATAAATATAACATTTTATGTTATAATCATGGAGACATCAAGAAAATAAAGATATCTTTGTTTGGCTTGTGAACCAATAAGCAGATTGCGTCAATTGAGTAATATTAGTAGTTTAATACGTAAAAGCCGTCATATTACAATATAGTAGGTACTTTTCACCAAAGACTTACGTAGGCTGAAACAACATTCAAAAACTGCATAAAGACCGGCTCTAAATAAGCTTCACGATGTGAACGAGTCGATAGTACCATGCAGTTTTATGAAAAGTTATTTTCAATTCTACTGATTTATTTATTAAGAGCGGTAAAACGCGCTCTGGTAGGCAAAATCGTGTGTCACTCTTGACCCTTCTCTCTCCTTTTTTGCAGCGAGGCCGGTCAAAGGAAAAACACCTAGAATTTCAAAAGGCATAAGGCTGGCAGACTACTTGCCTGCGCCAATAATTCGTCAATGCCTCATAGGTAAAACCCTTGGGCACATGCATCTATATAATCCAAAGTGCTACACTACTGAGACTCTTACAGTGTGATTAAATTCAATAGCTACTTTTTGCCACTGAGCCAAGGCTATTTTTCAATACGGGAAAATGCAGGCCTACAGTTGAATCAGATGACTCGTAACCCGCTAAAAGCCTATTGTACTTAAGTGTTAAGTCACATCTTGGCTAACTGTGTACTATTCAGGTCCACCCTTAAGCCCTTCGTAGTTGAAATAATTTTTTTTTTATTTTTTGGATAGTTGGTTGCAACTTAAAGTAGCTTGCTAAGTTATACACAATAGACACAAAAATATAAAACTTACAACTGAAATTGAGATAAAAAGCTATATAAAGCATAAGTAAAAGATAGCTAAGTTAGCAATCCCTTATGTGGAATAACATATACAACCTACACGATAACTAAGGTCCAACAATTCTGCGATGGTTGCACCGCAATATTGATTTATAGTCGTGTAAAAATTATCATAAATAAACGAAACAGCATTTTTTATTCTTTAAGGAAGAAATCTCATTAAGTAGGATTCCCCAATTGGTAGGATTCTATAGGTTGATTTATCTTGATGGTGCCGACATCGATTTAGCCATTCTTTAAAGCATTACAATGCCAGTTTTCGTATATTTGGCTAAAGAACTATTTTGTGTATCTCTCCGAGATACTACCACCGTCTGTGCTGTTATTTAGCTGATAGCTTGACTATGATCTGTCGGTCCCGTGGATGCCCGAGTAGAACTTCACATCAATACGGTATTTTTAAGAGTTAGACGAAAAGGTTGCAATGTTGCATTTGGTATTTCGCCACGCAACGTACTCCTCCAGCATTTCCTCTGATGTAGTTGTTATCTCGCGCTATCCCGGGGCGATACTAATTTCGGGCAGTAAAAATAGGGAGATGACGTCTAAGCAGAGAACAAACTCTAACGACCTGGGTCTGATCGTAAAAACGCGACAACATGAAGCGTTCGGCTGTAGAGGGGTAAAGTTAGAATTGCCATGATGTTAAGGTTGGGTGTTGCCTGTTTAAGTTATTAGCGACTCTTTCACGTAATTAGAAAACTAGTGTAGACTCAACGATACATGTTCGAAGATAACATGCGCTCTTTTTATATATAATATGCGGTAAGCTTCGTAAATAGAGAATATAAACACGTACATAACTTCACTGACTGTGTTCGTGTTCTTTTTGTCCGTACGCACAACGGTACTACTAAAGATGCCTATCTCTAGTTACACAACTTACTCGTAGTACACGAATGCTTCGAACCCTACATTTGTAACTGTGTACTTAGGGTTGCATAATAAGACAGTACCGATCGCTAAACAAATTAAGGTCGAAGCATAACAATCTCCTCTCTTAACAAATATATCGTCGTATTTTCAATACTACACTGCTTTATCGTTTCCTTTACATAGCCTGTTTGGCATTGACATAGACAGCAGAAATCTCACGTCCTAGCTTTCCACGACCTCAATCAAATACCCAACGTCCGCCTAAGTTAGTAAGCATTTGCTAACGATGTGTGGTTTTTTTTTCGATTTTTATGCCTTCAGACCTCCCAGGACCGTTCTCGTCACACATATTTTTTCTGCTAGAAAATCTGCTCGAGTTGACGTGAGCTCAGGAATCGAACGGGTGTTCCACGCAACGCTTCGGTCTGTTCCTTTATTATATACTATTATTTGTCGATTTGTTTTCAAGCTGGATTCGCAGCTAAGTCAGCTAGAAATGCTATTCAACTAGATCAACTATTAACCATAAGCCAAAAACTAATTTGGCTGAGAAACGGTCTGTCCGATATCGACGGTAGGTGATGAGACACCATGGGTGCTTTGACCTACATTACAACATTATACGACCTGCAGATTCAGTGATTATAATAGGCCAAACTGGGCCATGGACTGCCAGTACTTATTAGTGGCTAATACCTAAGTGGCACTAAGATCACACTAGCACTTATTGATCCGTTTTATATTAACAGAGCGTATCCTATTCATTAACCATTGAAGGTCGCAGAAAAGATGTTTTTGCAGTCATCATGATTCACCCTATGTCAGATATCATAAATATCTGGCGAACGTTCTAAGTTGGACGCATGAAACGCCTGTTTTCCCATTTCTACATTACTAATTATGTGAGTCAGGCTATATATTCAAAAACCTATGTACTTTCATAGAATGCACGAACGTCTCAGGAACGATTAGACTTGCCATTTGCTATCAGAAAGTCCATGTGTAAATGTTGGCCCGAAAGCAGACCTGCTGGCGGCCGATAGATTTCGGTAACATGAATGAAAAGTAGCTTAGATAAGCTAGGATTCAAAGAGAGGCAGTGGCAATCGTGTAACCGAGCGGCTTAGGCAACGTGAAGTAGTGAACTACCATCTGAAGTAACGAATGAATGTATCGTTCGCTGTTTCCAACCGGAACGCTGCAATATTGAACAATGGACAGCGGATTTTTTCTGTATGGACCTTCCTGTCATGGCGACATCAGTCCCAAAATCGGCGCGCAATTTAATCTTTAATCCGTTGATTTCTACGATTTGGTCGAAATGGGCAATTAAATAACCGCTTCCATGAACTGAGTGAGCCAGTGTAGGGCTGACCGCTCACTCACTTGTGCCTATTACTGGATTACTTCGAACATTTCGGTGGTAACGGCTCACCGTTATCATTGCAAAAGTCAGATCTCAAAAAAAAGATGTCACTGCTAATCAAATGATCAGCATCGACAGCGGGGAACTTCGCGCTAAAAACTAAGTCGACCAAGAAGATAACTGCAAATACGTATCTATGTTAAAATCTGGCAGAACACTCAAAGGCTGCCGCAGTATGAAAACGGAAATTGATTCGAGCCAATTTCGAGTGCATGAATGGCGGAACTATATCAAATAAACGACTGTAGACACAACAACCCGAAAAAGAGCAGACGACCCACAAAAATATTAGGAAACATGATGCAAGGCTCATGTTACTAGCTTTCAATAGATGAAGATGCCGATATAGTAGTTTATCAAAATAGGTCCAAAAAATGATATAAGAGACATGCTCATCTAACAAATGTGGGGTGGGGAGACGTGCTGGGCTCTGACATCTGTCGAAGACGTCGACATTGTCGAAGACATATGAAACAAAGGAATCATTGTCTGTAAGTTCTTTGAAAAAATAAACTCGAACCAATTTATGGCTTAACAATAACTATACTATTATAACATTAGTTGGCGGAACCCTCGGTGCGACTAGATTGGCCTGTGCGGTGTAAACACAGAAATACATCATGCTAAATTGCGTTCAGCGTGCCTTCAATAGCAAAGTTAAGTGTCATAGATATTCTTACATACAATAAAAGCATTAATGTAGCAGGCATTATTGAAAACGAAAGTTCTGCAGCAGTGTCCTTTTCTGGGATATTAAAGGCGACTCGGCAAGAAGTTGAAAAGGTGACAATGTCCCAGTTTTCGTAGATAGAGAGATAGTATGCGAGTAAATCAACAACAAGTCAGAATTTATCGTCGTAGGCCTATTCTTTCCAGATCCTCCAGTACAAATAATTGGTGTTTAGCTTGACTCTTCACACGAAACAGTTTATCGGTGAGCTCTACAGTGTGTGCGATGTCGAACAAACAAATGCTACATTGGGTGATTTTAATCTCCCAAGAATAGATTAGGACTCATGTCGCAATTTTGGATGAGTTGTTGGAGGCGGCGAAAGTGATTCTGAAGAAGCTCTTTCATCGTTTGCAATGGCAGAGGCTTTGCCCAGTTTGTATTAGGACCCCACGGGTACATGATAGCAACCTTTCAACAAGAATCGGTTGGAGTATCATATTATCCAAGCAGTATATACAAATCCTGCCCACTCTCACAAGTTATTTTCACAGCCCAATTACCTTTTTTTGTCTTAGAAAAACAAGATTAGAGGCTAATAGCAATTACAAATAGTATGCCTATCCTTTTCATTATTACAAATGATGAGGTTAAAAGTCAAACAGTGTGAGCGCATACCGCAATGGCTGAGTAGTTCCTTTGGGGACTGTGTTAACGTTTATGATACTTAAGATGGTTCCTTTTAAAACTTCACATATTCCCCAGAAGTCTAAAGAACCCCAGTAAAATAGATCATAATGTTGTCTATGCGGCTCACTGCGTATTGTAGATCTAAGTTAGAAGCAAAGAGCTTACAGAAGATTTTGAGTGAACTAAAAAAAATTATTTACGGAGGTACGCTTCTATCTTTAAATTACCCAAGCACACAATTTACAAGTGTCAAAGTATTGAAATATACAAATGTCAAAGCGGGAACTGATACGCAAGCTGGATAAAAGCCATGTAGCCAAAAACTAGGTAGAAGTGTAGATTATTATCGTTCGTTTTTTTTCTAAGTTTCGTTTTTAAACTTCTTTGTTGAGTTCAGAAATTAGTCCGTGGTAAATAAATCTTAAGCCTGCATTATTAGCGAAAAACCATCTTGTAGTTCTAAACGGAGTAGACCCATCAGCTGAAAGCGTATATAGGTATCTCGAAAATTAAAGCTTACTGAGATCCTTGTAGGTGTCCAGTTAGCATGTACAAATTGCTTACCTATGTGCGTTCCATTGCCGTCAATATTTCGTCATACATTACAGTCGGGTAAGTCTCCAGATTCATTGTTCAGGCGCGCAATAATCTGGGCGGTGCACATGAGGTATTACATAGCACAACCTTCAAACAAAAGGCTGGTATTGCTAACCGCAGTGCCATACAGAATCATGAAAACTAACAGCAGTGCCGCTATCTATCTACGAAAGTGCGAATCAACAAAATCTCGTTTGCAAAAAACAATTTGCCTTCAGCTGCCTAGTAGCTAATCATTTGATAGATTTTGACGACTTCGATTTAAGTCCGTCGATTTGAGGCGTTTGAGATTTTTAAGCATAGAAATTGTTGGAAACTATACTGCGCTGCAAAATGGGACCTCGCTTTTTCTCTGGCTGGCATTGGCCGTGTCGCTATAGCTCTCGTATTTGGTCAACGAAAGCTCATCTTTTATATGGACCCCCACAGGACACTACTTATAGATAGGGACTTATAGACTACTTATAGATATATCAATACATTTTTTTCAGTTATTTCAAGTCCAATATGAAAAACTACGATACATGGTAATTATAAATGTATGATTTAGTATTTGCGCGTTGAATACTGCCACACGATGCAAAACACACTTGATCGATTTCCGAATTGGATGATCGAACTGAAGTTGCGCGACATTGTACTTCAATAGTTGACAATAAAGGATACAAATTAACCAACTGCATGCATGGCTTCAAAGCCCTATCCGGCGCTGTTACATAAACGCATAAACGTTTACACATTCAACATTCGTTAGGTGGCTACAAACTACGAGGCCCATGTTTCTACCAGTATAACGATTTCAAATGTTAGCGAACTTTCTCGTACTGGGAATGGGCCCAGTACCGCCGCCGCGTAATAGATTGTGCTTCATATCATTTGAAATTGGCTTTTTTCGTGCCTAACCTATAAAAGGCGAAACTGATTTGAACAAAAAAAGCGAAGGATGTAAACACCAGCACAATACAATATATGTTTATGAGATCTTCAATACAAATTAGGAGCGATCGTCTCTGGAAAATCATGACAATAATCTTCAAGTCGTCGAGTAGAAAAAGAACGAACACGAAAATTTAACGTAGAACAAGCAGTAAATAGTTCGGCTCGTTTTTAGCAAGAAAAAATTTCAAGCACAGCTATAAGGCAGCTAATGTCGGCGAGGCAATATGCATAATTGCGAAGTCGCAAGGAAAACATCACTCGATCAGACCAGATAGGGACAGCACCAAAACCTCGGGTTTTCGCAGACATCTATAAGTTCGCAAAGATGATTAAGCCCAACTAGGCAAAGTGTAGATGACAGAAACTTAGTTAAAAGAAAATTATCCGCAGAAGATCTATACATAAAACATTCAATAGACGACGCGACTAATACTAAGATACTCGCACGCAGACAGAGTTTAGAGGCAAACTTCGCCGTTATTCAACAGCGTCAGTTAAGGATGTAGGCAATGCTAATGATGTTTTACAACTACACAAAACCTTCCATTATATAAAAAATAATGTTTTCCCAGCTTATCTTATCCAGCTGTAAACGTTTATTTGCAACTTCCGTATACTAATCACAAACGTTTAGGTTTGATATCCTACTATTATTGGGCCTCCGCAGCAAAATCAGGTTGTTTACGCGTTCATTTGCTCTGTAAGCTCTGCCGCCAGTCAAAACACCTAAATACGTGCATTTGCTATTTCCCGTACATTATCAATACGCCAGGATTTCAATGAGAAAAATAATGCCTTTCTCAGTCAATCTGTCACGAACGTGAATATGCAAATTATGAAAAGCTCGCCTAGATACTAACTGGCCATATCTGAAAGCTCCTATTAAATTAGGACAGGTTTAGCTAACCAGTTCAACTATGGCAACTTGAAAACGCTATATGATATCTATATTAGTAATCGTTTCAAAAGTCGGCTTAAAAACGAGTTCATAAGCTTAAGTTGTTCGCGATCACATCGAGATGGATACGAGATGTTTACAGGAAGAAGAGAAAAACGTAATTAAAGATATCTTTCAACTTTTCACACAGTTCTCTTTAACTGCATTTTGCTCAGAGGAAGAACTGCCAAAAAGCGTGTATTGAAAATGCAGGTTTGAGTTTTACCAATTGATCTCTAAAAACACTCGATGCTAATGGACCCAGCCGACGTATAGACCATGTAGTAAATACAGAACAGTTAAGAAATGGAATAGATATAACAAAGTTCGAAAATTGACGAAACCTCTTTCTGGCCGATTAACAAAACACTTCGCGATTGTAATATTCTTCATATACAAATGGAGCCTCGTAGGTCCTTACTAAACGCTAACGCATTCCAATAAGATAATATGCGATAGCTGAATCAAAAAGTTGTTTTTGTTCCTCACAAACGTAGTGCTATTTCAATCACTATAAAATTTATATGACAAATTCTAAAAAAATGAGACGTCCTTGAATGGTGATAAAATGAATATAACAGTCTGTATGTAATTCAGCAAAGCGCCAAATGTATGTTTTTTTATTTATCCCTTAAATATCCCCTAACTGATTTTGAGTTAAGGAATTCAAGTAGTCAACAATGTTACAGAGCTTCATTACTCTTTATCTCACCAGTCATTTCATTTTCTAAAATTTTTACGCATTCCTAAATGTGCTAGAATAAACAGATGACTCTTTGACATAGCCAAAGCTATTTTTGCTCGAGGCAATTTTCATATGAAAGAATTAGCCAGAATCTGCTGCGGGTGCTAACCATAGTATTTTTGGTTAAGAACAAGAGGTTTTTCAAAAACCTAACCCATGAGGAAACAATGGTTTGATAGATTTGGTTTTGTGCTTTGCACATCTAGTAAGAAAAGTTTATGGGGAGGATTATCGGAGATCATGTAAACAGTAGTCACTTGCCACTTATTTATCCATAAAATTCATAGAAAACCAGAACTTTAAAATTGGAATGGATTGTTGCTGGACCCAGGATTGTTCGGGTTGAACACGTAATTTTGACTGTCCTCGGCTACCGCAGGGCCTGTCTCACTTTCGCTGACTTCGCCCCAATATTCTTCAACGAGTTTAACGGCCATCCCGTAAATCTAAAAATAGCAACATTAATTATTGTAACTTATTTTTTCATCTTAAAAGTTCAGTATGTAAAAAGAACGTAAATATGTAAACAAGGTGACTTTAATCAAAAGCAACTCAAAACATTAATTAGCGTTTCAACGATCGAGAAAGGTTTACTACAACGCAGAGAGAAGGAACTTCAGTAACGGTCTTTCTTACCTCTTCGTTTTCGTGGGCCTGCAATCGCTCCAGTTGATCAACAAGTCCTATTTCCTCAAGCACCTCGCATAGGGTATCACGCTGGTTCATTTTGTCGCCGGCTTGTAGGATATTCCTTACAGCATCGAGAACCACCATAGTGATCTTAGCGTCATTTTGAGTTAGCATGTCAATAAGCGGTTGGAGTACACCTGAAGTTATCATAAGGTCGAATATAAATACCATTTCTAACTAATGCAGCTTAAGTTTATACTTTGTGTGGTTTTACAATAAGCTATACAATGATGCCTGAAAATACCTCTACTATTGTCAGTGTAACAGTTTTAATCCTAGCATTAATTTTCGATTGAGACAGCTAACATGTGTAGCAGCTACGCAATGGTACTACATCGCACAAATTTTAAGAGCGTATATTTATGAAATACTGCTAGCGAATGGTGCCATATTAAAATGTCACCAGAACTTTTTGGCTGGCCAAAAGGCTTGAGGGATGAGGTCAAAATACTGAAAAAGCCCGGCCTTAGCTAAATGACTGCCTTAGTTGCTATATGTTCCTACCACCGAGAGACAAATGGCCTGTTTCTCACCACTTTCAACGCCTCTCACTATAAGTGTTTACTATAAATTCTTAAATGGCTAAGTTAAAGTACATTCGTTAGTCGGCGATTGAAGACGATTAGTTGTTTCACGTTTCAAAGCGTTTCAGGCACCGTAAAGTTCGCGCAACGGCTAGTGGAAGGTATCGTTCTGACACAGGGATTTTAGTAGCAGCAGTAATTCTTTTTCATTGATCCAAACTTTTCCCCGCCGATTCACCGAATAAGGCGATACATATAATTAGAATTGTTCCGATTTAACTGGTATAGCCTTTAAATATTTCCTATGAGAATGAAAGCGCGGCCATAAGTAAGAAAATGGAGAGAATGTTTTCCTATGCGTCTTAGGTGGAATTTGTTAACATTCTTGTGTCCTCAATACAAGCTTTTATATATTATAAATTTGGTATTGAGGTGTTTATCTCGTACTAAGCAGTGATTAACAACAAACCGCTCAGTATGATGAGTCGCCGAAATTTAGAAGAGCTTTGAAACTTGTAAGCGTATACCTTTTGCGTTTATATTTATGTGTTCCGTTTGCTTAACCTGAAATAAGATCTGTCGAAATCACTTGTCATAATAGAACCAGCTAAATGTATACACTCTGATTTAAGGTGGAAGCGACGCTTAATATGAAAACATAGAAACATCCCGGAGCGAGAATAAATGGACTTGCAAGTATCACGCACCTTCTTGAACCAGTAATGCTATCTGATCTACGCTTCCTCCGCAAGTGAAATTCGAAATCGCCCAAGTAGCTTCCTTCTGGGTTTTAACATCTCCATGTTGAATGAGCTCGATGAGACAAGGAACAATCCCAGCGGTAATCACAGCTTGGATTTGACTTTGATTGCCAGCTGTGATGTTTGACAGTGCCCATGCCACTTCCTTACGGAGATTCAATGTCTCGTTTGCTAAAAGATGCCTAAGAAGTAAAACAGCAGAAATGAGTAACATTTAAGCCAAAGCACAAAACTCCACCGTTTGCGCACAGTCAAGATTATCTGATTCTGTGTTAATCTAGCCTAAAGTTCAATTAAAGATATGCTAAATACATCCAGTTTAATGCCTACGCAAAATTGCGGTGCAAGGTTTAGGACAATTTGTTGGGCTAATCGAAATACTGAATATTCCCACTACAATCTATTACGCAGCCTGCATCCTCATATATAGGTATGACAGAGTAATACTAAACCATAGTCTCGAAACTTTCAAACCTGAAAAAAAGCTTCTCTGTCTTAAGAAGTGACAGAAAACCGCAAATCATAATTAGCATCAAGGTACATCTGAACTCTATGCTACTCTGTTATTTGTCCATCTCACAAAGAAAGAGAGCTTTTACTTCACAACTATATTCTTTCGGGCAGTAGCATTATACGACAAAAAATTTCAAATAATTGGCCAAAAGAAAAAATGACAGGTTTAGGTTCTAGTAGTTGTCAAATATTGTTTCAACCGCATCTCCAGTATTCATTTAGATTTTAAAAATATTTTTAGCCATGGTTGGGTGACATATCTAGTTTCTTTTATTGTCGTTTTAATTGTTATGAGAATCATTATCTTCTCAGAAATTTCATTTTATAATAAGTACACATGTCGCACTATGTGGCTTATGTAACACGGGTTTAAGAGTGTAGTTTTAAACACGCCACGAAACTACTTAGCAAGAAGATGTTTTAACTCTATTAATAGATTCCAATTTCACAGTGATTAACGCTACCATTGAATCACGAGAAATCAAAATTTAATTAGTCACACAGATGCCAGCACACAAGTTTTCGGGATATCATAAACCTGTTATAACAGGAATAGAAAACGGCAAATATTTTGAAAAGATGAAAAAGGAATTTAAGTTTCCTTACAGTATATTTTTATTCCCCTTTTCCACATTATTGTGTACGGAATATTTGCACATGGAAAAAACGTTTATTTGTTTGATGCGGTCACCATGATACCAATAGACAAACCGATTTTAAGTAGTTCAAGTTAGCATCTTTATAACTTAGTCCTATTTATAATTGAAAAAAAATAAAATTTCTATACTCAATTGTTTACCGGGCGTGTCTATTGTACAACTTAAAAAAAATTATATTATTAAAGGGCTATCAAATGGAAATTACCATTTTATAAAGTACCAAATTAATATTGACTTTTTAGTTTTTGAGGACTCAATAAAATGATGATTATTGTACAAGATTACCAGCTATTGATTTATGTCGATTTATAAATGCATAAAGGAAGCATTATTAGATCAGGTTTTTTACCTGAAGGCTGGTAAGGCACCGTGGTCGATCACCGCCTGCGTCTGTACATCAGTTCCGGTAACAATATTACCCAGCGTGCGTAACGCTGGTACAACAAGATTACGATCATTTGAAGAACTAATTATGCTTACAAGACGATCGAGCACACATTGGTCCACCACCTAAAGTAGATCAGCCATCACAATCAAAAGCATGCCAAGTCAATGGTAGTGTGTGATCACTATATAGCGAGTAAATTTATTTTACCAAGTAAATAGTAGATTAAACGTCATCTATTTTGAAATAGATAGCAAGCCTTCGGTATTTTTCAATACCTGTTTTTTAGCCATATGCATGAACTAAACAGTAGTTGTAGTATTATAACACTATTTACAAACCAGTCTGCTCGTAGTTCTTATTAGTCTTTTATACGTTTTTCTATTCAGTCATTATAAATTTTTCACTTCATTTATCTGTTAGTATCATTGATCGGCATAGATCGAGAAAAATCTTAATTTTGTCCTACAATTTATTTGTAAGCAGTGAACATTTCTGGGGTAGCGGATTCATATCGTAAATGCCTCGTTGTGGACGTAATTTACAAACCCCGATTAGAGTTGGCACTAAATTCAATTTTTTTCAATACTTCCAGTTGGGCAGTTACAATATATCCTAGCATAAATATCGTTTCTATAAAAAGAAACGAGATCTTTGGCTAGGTTTTTATTTATAATGTATTTGAAATTCCAATGGTGGCATACGCATAAAAACTAAAAGCCACTTAATGCCCAGTTTTATGGAATCCCCCAGAAATGCGGAAAAGCATTCCTAGATAGACAACTAATAAGGAAAGTTCTTGACATTCATATTAAAACAACTTAGTTACCATTCTCAAAATAATAGAGAGTTACTCAGGGCTTGATCAAACAGTGTTTAGCTTAGTAATCTTTCTGCATGCTAGAAAAAAACTTCCCGATTAGGATTTTTTATCAGCACTCACGCCAAGAAATATCGATACTGTCGAAACAACCGACATTATTTGCTAATTCTATTTCGTTATTGTTCTGAAATAGACGAGCCTTGTAACAACAATTAGATTTGGGTTTATATACATCGAGCGTTTCACTTAAAAGCGTTTATTAAATTATAATCAATCTTCGCTCCTTCTAGCCGTTACAAACACCTCAAAAAGAACTGACTAAGTAATTAGTGATTTATTTCTTACTCCGACCAAAGTCTGTTATAAGCAAATTCGTTTGATTTTGGCTTCTTAGCTCAAACTCGGAGATACCACGCTGAATGCGAAGTTAAAATTCGTGACGCTTTTGAAGACACAGCTATGACGGTATGCACAGTAGAATTTTCTGGATGTATCCGATTCTAACGTAATAGATCGTTTACATTCAATGCGGATGGCTTGCAGATTTGGAAGACTAATTTCTCATGCGCTGACCGAGACGCAGGAAGTCCGTTAGGGGAGTCGCTTTGCATCACCGCTACATCGGTTTCATCGTAGATTACTTGCATCGGATTACCACCTGTGGCTAGAAGCAAGCTGCACCCGACGAACGAGGTAGCGCTACAGAGCACAGGTCAGGTTATTCCGGTACATCCCAACCGGCGAAGGCTTTCTGGTGGAATAGTAAAGACGTCTTGTATTACGACTTTGTGAAGCCGTAGGAATCAATCTGAGAAAGTTACCCTACATTAAAAAGAGAGGAAGCTGTTCCGCATGAAAAGCAACATCGAATTTTCCTTTGCAGAAACGCTATCCTACACCAAGGGAATAGACTTCTGATATGCGATTTTTACTGAAGTATTACTCATGGCTTGCGCAAGAAGCCGTGTTTAGTTGCCCAGGGGAACTGAATAGAAGTAGTTTAGATAAGTAATTTAGTTTAGATATGTGTGATTTAAAAATACTTTAGAACGATTATATATATAAAAAATTAAGATGTTCGCATGCAAAGATGCAAAAGCCTGTAATTGTATGGGAAACACCATCTGTTCCACGAAATGATGATATGTACATGGAAGAGACCTTCGTTTTCTCGTTTAGAAACTATCTGAAGCTAGTTAGTTATAAGGACGATAGGTAGTACCCAAATGCTAATTCGGTTAGAGAAATATTAGGCTAAGCTTTATTTATTATATTACTTATTCTACACACAACGCTGTTTTCTGTCTATCAAAATCGACTAAAATTCGGCAGGCGAGACCATTCACGCGTTTTTCTAAAAACCTAAATAATAATTAAAGTGAACGGAGCAGTCAAATAACGGGTCTTTAACACCTGTTGTACCTTGAGTATGTTGCGTATGAAACAGGCGCATAGAAGCGGAAAGCGCGTTCTCTTTCATACCGAAATTTTTTTAAACGGGAAGTTCTCGTTATCCCTGACGAACCGGAGTCATCTATGCCCTAAAAAACTCCAGTAATGAAAAAGGAGCCTCAGCTTTACGATGAGGTTTGAAGGTTTCTTCTACTACTACTTTGCTTCCTCTGGGTTTTAGAGCTATAGATTAAACCATTAATAATATTTTTTTATTTTACTCACTAATTTTATCGACTTGTGATTAACAAACCTGAAACGCACCTTACACGAAAGGTAAAGTTTTTTTCTCCAAGTTCGTATGCTTACCTTTTCTATCAAAGCAGTGAATCTCACAGCATTTAATATTTTTTGAAGCACCGTGTGTAAAATTTCGGTGTCTCAACAATAACCGATGCTTCGGTGCCCGATAATCATATCGAACAATGTTCCGTTCACCTAGCGTTATACTTGCCTTTAGTTTTGATATATTCAATAGACATTAATTTTCCGAAAAAAAAAATGTAACATCGTATCGATTAATTTATTACGCACCTCTTGAATGCGGTCATCGGTTCCGTCGGAAATGTATGAGAGAGACCAACATGCATCCGAAATCACAGCGTTAGATTCATGCATCAAGAGTTGCTTTATCGCAGGAAGACATTCCACAACAGCTTCGAGTGGAGGAGGAGGATTCTTGTTGCGGCAGAGATTGCTAAGGCACCAGGACACATTCGCCAAGAAGTTGCATGACGTATCTTGCTTTATAAGCTTAATCACAGCAGGTATTATTCCGTTTCGGATAAGCATGTCACGGTACTCAGGGCCGTCGCCTGCGATATTTGCCAACGCCCACACAGCCTGCTCAGCCACATTATTGTGCTTCGATCCAAGGAGCTGTATGAACAATGGACAAGCGCCTGCTCCGACGACGCACTTAGTCTGCTCCGCCGTGCCTGAAATCAAATAAGACATGGATTTATTTAGATCCCATACCGATATTTTTAAATGGATCGTGAAATAAATGCACGTACGTAAAACTAGTTGGGCAAATACACAAAGGTTTGAGAAAATTAGTGGTTTAAAAAAATGATATCTCTTTACCTATTTTGGTTCATGGTTCGTATATTTCGTTTGCTTAAAACGTTATAGACCCTGTGTGATAGCTAGTTAGCCAGCGTTTCAAATAGAGCAAACAAAGTGACATTTGCTGGCTTCAGTACTCTATGAAGCTTCACCACGTCAATATTTAACAAATCTGAATAGTAACTTCAGCAGCCTTTACGAGGTCGTTCTTTAGAAATAAGCAAGTTAACATAAAATAAAACTTGTACAGATATGTACATTCAGTCCAGCAATGAAGTTAGACACGCCGAAAATACATTTTATGTACGCAACGTTTCCACCGACAAATGTTAGCATGCGGATATCGCGTCACTAGCGCATGCTAATAAAACGCTAGGCAACTTCAGCGAAGCAAATTTTATTGAAATTTGTTTGCTATGGTAGGTAACGCGTTTTTACCATAAAATGTATAAACCTATCGAAATCGTAAATGGCCATATTCAAAACAACTCATGCGTTAGGTCACTGCTTAAAATACTGCTGTTAGCAGATTTATAATCAGTAAATACAAGTATACTGCCTTGGTATAGCTTTAGATACTAATGTTAATATAAAGTTGTTAAGAATTATGGTAACAGAACCTGAATTTGGCTCATTGTAATCATAATGATAGAGAAAAACAATGAACTTTGGTATAGACAAAGCACAGTTATTCGAATTTAAAACTTAAACGTAGCACTGGTTTTGTTTATTTCTAAGTGGATATCTCGCCCATCAATAAATTTAGATTGAGTTTAAATTTCGCTGGAAATAGCTTTAATTTTTGCATTAGATTCTCTTTGTGACCCCACCAACGCGGCAGTAAGCCTGAGATCGTAATTTCAAGCTTTTTTCTTTTCATTTTTTTGGGAAAATATTATTTTTTAGTCACTACTTTATACCTAAATAACATTGTATCTTGGCGAAAAACCATTTTGCTCAGCCAGATGGATAGAACTAACATTAAGCCAAAAAAATATGCCAGTTAAAGTTAACAAAACACTGACCTGAAGCAATATTGGTGAGAGCCCACGCAGCCTCAAATTGAAGATCAGGGCGGTCTTGTGCCTTGAGAATTTCCACTAGCCTGTACCAAATACATCAATTTTACACGTGAATGAATTCAAACTTTGTGACCAAAAATGTAACGGTATTTAACAACATACTAATAAGCGAGGCAGTGTACGATAGACGATGGCGTCCCGACGATTTATTTCTGTTACAGAAAACTCATCAAAATTAAATTTCAGGGGTTAAGGTTGATCCAAGTGAATTTTTGAGCGCTTCGACTTTTTTCGATTAAATCTATTGAATTACTAAGTCAATCTATCTAACCATACACACCCCAAGTGTGCTCAGCATACTTAGCACGAATACAGTGCTTTATAAATCAATACCTCACTCAGTATACATGTTACCAATCGACCGTTTTAAAACTAAATTTCCGAGTTTTTTTAACATCAAAATATTTTTGGACTTGTAGGAATTTTTACGGCATTCCTGATAAACTGCACATGCTTTTGTACTTATGTCACTTGTGACCTGTAATGTACTTATAGGAGCGTTTTTAAATGTGCTTTTAAAAACAGCAACAGAATAAAAACCTTGTTAACATTACCGTTCCAATCAGTCTATACGTTCTATTTAACTTCCATAAGATCATTTTATAAGTAATAATTTTAGGAAGTTTGATTGCCTTCAAATAGGTACCGTAAACTAAGCTTGTTGAAGTTTCTGTTGTATTTTAGTAATCAATAAGTTGAGGCGATTTCATATTTCTTATGGCATGAAAATGCGTTTCTAATATTAATCGGATCCTATTATTTTTGGAAATTTACGCTTCAGAGTCGCCAGAAAGATATTTAAAAAAATAACTATTTAGCTTCATTTGGTAATTATTGCTTGCAAATACATTGCCAAGAAGTACGAAGTTATTTCACCAAAACAGGAGCCTTTATTAAGGAAATCAAAAAATCATCTGCAGATTTACACAGAACCTACCACAACCTACATATGAATCAAGGTTTAGTTTTTAGGTAAGGCCAAAATAAAAGTCACAATTTGACTGCAGAAATCGAATTTGTTCTTCTACATACTAAGTGTTCTGTAATAATAAACATAATTATAAGAAACGTATTTCTCAGTGAGCCAGTACGTGAAATATAGCACTGAATTTGACAAAACAGAATAATTGCATATTTTAATCGGAACAATTCAAAAGTGAACGAGAGTTTATTCAAGCGAAACAGATGCATGATGTACGAGCGCTTTTTGGTCCAATCTAAGAAGGTTACGTCATTTTGTGATAATGATGTGACCCACCTAGGTACAGCATTGAGTTCGATGAACTTGTCAATCGGCGGATTTCGTTCCTTAGATAAGACGCGTCGAGATAGGTGTGTAAACTTCAGAACAGTTTCCACATCATTAGAATAGATACCTGAAACAATGAATAAACCAAGAAAAGTACCTTAAACTGTAAGCGGTAAAAGAGGGTAGATATAGCGGTAATTAGTAACTGCGACTGTTATAAAATCAGTTACATTTAGGAAAAAGAAGGGCATGTAAATTCTCGTTTCAGACTCGAAGAAGTTTTTTTAAAACGATACTATTTTCAGGCTTGTTGATGTCGATGATTTCGCAAACGGCTCTAATGCTCTTCCTTTTTGTTTGTGTATTGATAACCAAATCAATGTAAAAAAGGGATTACTATAAGAAGACGTTTCCATTATTCTAAAAACTATCCTGGTGGGACAATAATAATTAGCTGTTTTATTACCTACATGCACCATTTGTACGCCAGGGTACATTACTGGAAAAAGTAAATTGCCATTACGTCTAACTAAGAAAAATAACTGTAAAGTAAATAATCCTGAATTGAGTGCGCTGATTCGATAACTAATGAAGGCATTGTTGGAACCAAATAGGAAGCGAATGAATCGTATTCTCGTGCGAAATTGCAAAACTTCGACTTTTAATATGATTATTCAGACAGTAAACACTTATGCGTCGGGTATTACACACTTAATTATTTTCACCGTATATAATTCGTTGAACACCACAACAGACTCAGAAAACGCGCATCGAAAGTTCCCATCATTTCTCTCAACGGAGAAGCATATCAAGTTTACCATAATGGCAATTTTCCACGTAGGAACTCAAGTAACGCAACATTGATACCGCACGATTACCAGTACTACTTATGAAATGGCACATATGCTTAAGGATTCGCGTGCACATTCTGAGTCGTGAGCATAATAAGGAACCGAGTTGGCCTCATGTGAACTTATAAGAAAATCTTAATTTCTTTGTTTGGAAAAATTTGGCCTACTCATGCACATAATCAATGTCCATCAGCGCAACTACCGTGTCCTAGATGTCTGCAAAGTCTTTTAATCATCGGACCATATTTCTCGACATGGCGCTACTAGATAACATGCACAGAGAATATTATTTGATTTCAGTGATATTAACATATCCAGGCTGGGTAAGCAGGGCCCTTATAGATGGACTCGACAATCTACATACCCTTCACGAGCTGTTCGATGTCCTGAATGGACTGGTGATCCCCTGTTTTTGAAGGCGTAATTGGATTGTTGTTGTCACTCTCGTCGAAGTCACCTTCCTCTGCATCCAAATGAATGTTGCGTCGTTTTGAGAGCTGCTCATCTTTACGAGCTTTACGTAATTCGATAACGTCTTCCTTGCGACGCAACCGGCCACTTTCAAGATCTTTCCCGTGATTTTTAAATTGAGCTAGGCGATCGTTTGGACCCATTTTTAATTGCAGGTGCTTAATAAACTAAACTTGGTTGGCTGTCGCCGAAACTCTGATTCCGAACTGAAGAGATGAGCAACGATTCCCGTTAGTGTTCCGCTACTGCAGCGCGCTCAGCCATCGATTTCAAACTGACTGAATTTAAAGATGGCCATACCCGCCAAAGGCGCAAGCGGGAAATTCAAACATCGCAGCGGTTATGCGCAAGAACATTGAAAAAAAACTTAAAAGTTTTTGCGATAAAATAAGAGTCGGTAAAGGTTTAACGTGTTTCAAGCAGTATTACCGAATGATGCCAAAAATAACACTCCACAAGGACTTGAATACCTGTGCGAAAAGCAGGTTACTAATTAAAAACTAATCGCAGTGGTAATAGTTTAATCCTCTGGCCATATCGCTTCCAAACTGAGAAAAACACGCTTTATTACTGCCGTTTTTGATTCACTATTAGTAGATTTTTTTTCATATAAATTATGGAGGAACTGAGGCTTGCTCAACGCAAAGATGATTTTTTACTAAGAGATGAACAACTGGAAGAAATGGGAAATACAAACCGAAATTTAGTGATAAGTTAAAAAAAAAGTGATTTAGATACATTTTGCTTCTAACATAAATCCTATGAATACGGTACAACTGTTTCTGTAGGATGTTGCTAATGTAGGAATATTTACATACGTGCATTCAAAAGGACAGTCAAGAAAAAGAAGACCTCAATACGCAACTACTTATCGGTATGTGAAATATAAGTCCGTGCCGATTTTGTTCTGCTTGATTTGGTTAGCTTTTGAAGAAAAATATTTAAGTGGCAGAGTGGCAGTTTGTCTATATATAAATAGTGTTCTTTAGAATCGAATTTAATAAGCAGCTGCTACTCTACTTCTCAGATCATTATTGACATGAAGGAATTTTCACGTAAATTGGTTTGAACGTAGTGAAGTCCTATACCTCTAAGGGTCAACTCGATCGTAAAATTCATCGATATATACATACTTGATACTGCAATATGCTCTATTTGAATATTGAATTTTTCAGACACCCAACATATAAATTTATGCCTTACAATACTTTAATGTGCTTCTTTCAGCTATGGCCGTCACACCTTAAGGCCATACGCAAAGCTTAGTATAACGAGATTTTTAAACGTGTTTGTGTTAAACTCTAGCTTTTTTCTGGTTTTAAACTCTAATTTCTAAAGATCATGCTAATACAAGAGTAAGTCAAGTCAATATTCGTCACTAAAACTCGTGGCTAAAACTCACACCGGCAAATTTTCAAGTTTCTAATAACGTTCAAAAATAGTATAAATTATCGGTTTCAGGTAAATATAAGGCTCATTATTAATAGCACACTATTTTTACCCGTTTTTAAAAAAAAAAAAGTACAGTGAATATCTTCTTTCGAGAATCTAAAAAGTGTAAGAAACATTTTCATATGTAGTATGAAAAAATGATAGAAACATTTTCTAGAGTTTCTAGAACATTTTTATATGTGTTTCAGCAAAAATTATTCAAAATCTAAAATATAAAAAATTATAGAAGTTCTAAGCAAGATTCTTCAAGGATTCTCAATTAAATTCAATTAGTTTCAATTAAATTAATCAAACCCAATAGCATTTTGGTTTTTTAAGTAGCTAGTCTATTTATTTGCGAATTCTCAGATTCATATTTAAATTGAAAAGCTTGGTAAATGTTATGATTTACTCTATAGAAAGTTTAAAAAAACTGAAGTAAACATCATTGTAACCCTTTTATTTACATTCAGTTTGATATGTTAGGCCTACTTTACGTCTAGAATGCATCCGAGCCAAATTTAAATCGAATATAAAAGATTCGGGTATAGATTGGTCTTTTCACGACCTACTAAACGTAAACCTAAGAGCTTTTACTATCTCATCAATAACTTTTTCGCAAATGATTGGGAGGCAGAAGTGAAGTTATATTTTGAAGGTAGTGTTTTTATCTTACGGATAATGCTTTATTCCGAAATAAATAGAATAAACAGACAGAAGTAACGTCCTCGCACTTGAATTGGAGTGCAGTTCTGCAAAGTTACGTACATTAATTTTTCTACTAAAATTACTAAAGTTTCACTAATATCAGAATTTTTTAAAATTGGTTATGCACTTCTCTTGGTTATCCCAATGTTGTCTATATACAAAAGCTTTGTTATGAAAATCTATTTGATTGCATCGTAAGTAATGTCGTTTTTCCATTAAACAAAAGTGTATTTGATTCAAAGTCTAGCATCATGCATCCAATGCTGCTTTCTACGGCCTTCTTCTATTTTCAACCAGTTTATCTCCTTTCGCCAAAAATATCCATATGTGATTATGTAGGACTCGTCTAACCAACAACAACAATCTTTAACGATATTTTTTTATTTTCAAACTATTATTATTTATTACGAATTTCTTTCTCTAGTTACCAACAATATAGTGACTCCTTGGTATGAGGTTTGGAGCATATAGTGGATGTAGAAAGCTTTTCACTTAAGTTCCTGGAAGATCAGGGTTTTTCTCAACATTTTTTCATGTGTGGCTAGGCATTGTCGTCGAAATTGATGAAGTGGTGCACAAAGCCTTTCCTTTCAGATAGTCCTTGTTGATTGATGCACGTGTAAACTCCTGCTAATGGTCGTGTTCTCCAAGGATTTCCCATTGTGTAGGACCCTTTCGATTTCGCCAAACATAAATCGGTATCTTATTAGGATCGAGATCTGGCTTAGCTTTGGCCTTAGACGTATCTTTTGGAGCTACCGACTTTAGTCTATGCTTCATGTCAATGAGAAAACACGGTTTCTTGTTACCGGTGCTAATTCTGTGTGCAAAACTGTCGGCAGGGTGAAATGTTGAGTTCCAATGAGAGCGCTTCATCCAGTCTACAATGCACCCAAACTTCTAATGCTTAAAAAAAGAAACATGAATTTACTGACAATAGTCGGATGTTCGCAACATATTTTCTCGATCAATTCACGAGTCATTTGATAGTTGAACCTCAGATGGTCGATAAGAGGGGGGCACATCTTCCAGATTCGAAATTCTGTCTTCAAATGCTTCGAATTTGACGCCTAGTTGCCTTTGAACATTACTTCCCTACACATTAAGCCCCTTTATATACAAAGTAGTACATCTTCAAGCTTAACAAACTTCAAGAGTCCTTTCATTTGCAGATTTCACTTACTGCACAATGGAATTACAACGGATGGGGGAAGAGAGAACCTTTAGGACATTTTGGCAATATTTTATAAAACTAAATAAACACAAGAGGATTGGATGGAAATCGGCATATTTAAGACAACGACATTACATATATATATAGACACTAAACCTCACCTATGGGTATTTATTATGGCTGTTTGAGCATTTAGCCGGTGTTTTGTAAGCTTAATGTTACATCTTTATGTTCTTGGTGCTAAACGGGTAGTAGTTATTACGTTACTTCCGACTCCAGTTACATGCGCGAAAATTACTATACATCAGTATTCAGTTTAGCATAGCGACAATTCTATATGGGCAGCCTGGTTTTGTTGGAACTAACCATTCTTCCTCGAAGAACGCCGTAAATATTAATATAAATCGTATTTCATGAATCGCATGTTATGCGCGAACACTTGGCGAGTTTCGTATTCTATGAAAATACGCTTCGAAAAATTCGGGGCCAGTGAAAACTAAAGATTTTTCTGCATGACAATTCCATTCTCGTGTATACATTGTTTGGCCATTTCTCCTTGATTAGAGATGAAACGTCTCCGTTAAAAATTGTCTTCTGTCTTCGTCTTATAGATTTTGATCTATATCATCGACCGCTTTGCTGCGTATATTGCAGAACACTGCCACTTGTTTTCCCTAGCTATCCGCAATTTCTTTTCTCTTTTTCTGTGCTCACCTTCTTCCGTATGGAGTCCGCCACTGTCTTGGCCTCCTTTGCTGATTCTTTTATGTCCCTTGGGGTGTTTGGAACATCTATCGTTGCGAGGTTATGAATTCTCAGGACCGGTTTGCAAGGCCTACAAAAAGATTTACCGGGATATTTTCGTACTTTTTTGTTGTCGACCCCCATTTCCTCTTTATTCAACCATGCTTTGTACGACTTGAATAATCCTTTTTTTACCTACCAGCTTTTCTCTTACTTTGTGAAAAAGGTCTACAGTCCAAATCTCTCCTTTTTCCCCAACCCGCAACGGTGCTGTCAAGTATGAAAAAAAAATTGGTACGAATTGAGGATTCGCGCTTTGATAGCCCAATCCTGACCGGAACATATGTATTTCTCACAAAGCAAGCTGTACAATGGATTGCCAACTGATTGGTATTCATGCTGACTTCATTGTTTTCGTTTGTTTGAGCCAGACCACAATAAGCCGGTCGTCGTTGTCACCACAAGGCGCGCCGTCGACTAAGATCAAAATCGTGAGGTTAAGCACCGATTTCTCTCTGTGCTTTCCGTCAAACTGGTTTTTCAATGTACGAGCCGTTTTAGTCAGAAGTGGCAATTTTGCTCTTAGAGCAAACGGTGGTGTTTAGTACGGAGCCGATCCCTTAAATCCCACTTATCCTTTTCACCAGTTCGATTTTTAGTGCTCTCGAGATGCATTTGCATATCCGATATGTTTTTAAAGTCCTTAAAGTGAAAAATAACCAATTTTATTTGTTCAATCAAATACATTCGATAAGACGAGCATGGTAATATCGAATGAATGTGTAAGAAACTTTCTTCAAGTAATCTTGGACTAGGGGTGTTGTGCGATGCTATATTTCATTTTAACACATTTTCCATTAAATGGCAACCGTTAGCAAGTCCTTTTAATCACAGGACGCTTAAACAAAAAGAATGGACCAGTTTAGTTTTTTTAGCAGTAATTTAAACTAAGTAAAAATAGCCTAGCCTTTGGAAGCTGTCATGGGTACGAGATCGTTTACTGAACGTAAATTAAGAAACACAAACTAAGGTAGAAGATTTGTAGATTACTCTCAGCCACTAACAGTATGACAAATCATAATTGTTGATTACTAAGATTTGTCATAAGTAGAACTGCGAAATTTTACAGTGTTCTCGCAGATTTGAGTTCGAAACTTAAAAGGGGTTACCATGTCTATATGTCGCGATAACTAACAAAACTCATTGACTCGTATTCATCCATCATTTGTTTTGGAGTTTTTCTTTTACGAAATAGGTTCGTAATCGTTAAACTAGTGCTAGTTGTTTAAAATCCTACAATTCAAACTATTTAGGCGTTACGAATTTTTTTGTTAGTTTGTGGAACGTCGGAACAGGCACGCAAGGAACGTTTTACTGAGAAAAAGTATTCAAAGCGGATAAACGCATTCGATATTAATCGTTAGGGTAAAGCAAACTGATGTTCATCTAAGCAATGCTTGTCCGACACAGTAAACATGTCTACTATAACTGCCTGTGTTTATTTCTTTCATTAATCCAACTTGCCGTGTAGTATAAGTCATTGGCCGGGCCAGCGCGCCGAACGTATAGAGGAGCGAGGCACTCGTAGAATATTGTGCGTAATAGAGAAAACGGACTCTTTACGTATTCAGGAAAAACAAATAATGATAATAAACTTATGTAGTTGTTTGGTTTCATTTCCATTTATACAGTGCCGTGAAACTCAAATTGAATGCCCCCGTAATCAGTTCTACCTGGTCCTTTAAATCACAACTGCTAAACTAACCTAACGATCGTTTTATCGAAATTGGTAGAATAAATCACTAGTTGCAAGTATAGCTAACGATATTTAAAATGCAATGGATGTTGCCAGGTTATGATGTAGGTGAATGCGCAAAATAAACAAGCTACGGTGATTGAACACAATATAGTAAGAGGATATATGTAGGGTAAACTGACCTGTTCTTTTTCTGAGGTTGACAAAAAAACAACATCGAACGAAAGGGAAATGTCAGTGAAGGGGTGCCAATTCCAAAATACTATGCGTAAATAATACGCAAGATTCAAAGGTTATTCAACACAAAAACGTTGCACGAAGGCACATATTAGGCGATTTAATAAATTTCTGAGTACTTTACGTTTCAAAGCCCAACTCGTTACTTCTGTTGGAAACTAATATTAGTATAGAATGACCTATATAAGATAGAAAATCGGTTCAATAGATGCACTTAGATTTTGAAGAGGTGAATCAGATAGATATATCAAAGTAAAATTCCTAGTAATTTACACAATCGCTAACTACCAAACCTACAAAACAGCAAAATAGAATTGGTTAACTAGTAAATCAAAAATATGGAGGCCAACCGTATCAATACCACCCGCAATATAAAAATCTCAGTTGTGCAAGATATAGTGTAGGAGACGGCTGTGGATGGGCAGAGAATGAAGGAACGGAAAGTTTTTTTTATTATCAAAGAGTGAAATTCGCAAGTTATTTTCTTAATATTTCAGATTCTAACAAGTTTTCATTTTTACCATATATAAAGCTCATTGCTTCATTCCTAACGCTCTCGTACCTTAATTCGAAATACCTGATGTATTAAAAACGGGACACAATGGACACGAGATACTCTGCTTGGGTTAGCTTTATATCGATAGTGTGTGTCCCAGTTAGTGGATATCTTCGGTTCGTGTAGGCCTAATCGACTTATATTTTCTTGCTAATCTTAGAGACACGTTATGGTCTAGGTTCGGACCTGCGCATAGACGCACTTCGTTTTGAGCTTTTTTTTTGGAGGTTAAGGGCAAATGCATTATGCAGACCAAACATCACTGAATTGTGCTTTGTCCGGTACTGTGGGACTCTCACCCACTAAACCCTGAACCTCTTTATCAGCTTGGGTCATGGTTCGGGATATGATTGATATTACTTCGGAACCATGACTTGCAGGAACGGTCATTTCGTCATCCTTCCCTTTAAACCGTTCCAGTCCATCCTCCATTCTGGCTTTCCTCTTGACCAGATACGCTGGGTCTCGAGGGGGACCGTACTCCCTGTTCTTTCGTTAATACCAATTGTAGTGTGTTAGGCCCGTAATTATTTCGGGCCTGTCCTTCTACTATTCTCTTATGTGTCATCCTTTCAAGTTTTTCCTTTTTTTCATAATATCATGAAAGAAGGCCATAACTTTGGCTCAGGTCGTCCTGTCTCTTGTCATCATATCCACCATTTCCTTAGCACTGCCCTTTGTTGCAACTTCTCTGTGTACCTGCTTATCTCTATCCGCTTAATGCCTGGCAGTGAAGAAGAGTATGCTCTACTCCGTCTTTCGTGCCCGACACGCAAAGTAAACATATGTCCACTAACGTCTTGCCGATCTTTATCATGTGTGTTTGTCATGTTTTGTTCGTTTTGTGCTGACAGGGGCCAGCCATCCGACGCAATGCTTAACGGCGATATCGGACAAAAGACTCGAAACATGGAGGATTGACGTATCAGGGATACTTCTACGATTCAGATTGTGAAAAGAGATGAGGTCTTAATTGTCGACAGAATATCAGAGTTCCCAAGAAATGAATAACTAACCAACTTTGCTCAAGGCGATAAATCAAATCCGTGTGTGAGCCTTATGCGACGTATCTGCGCAGTAGAATCCACCGCTTCGCTTTAAAACTCTAATGCTTGTCAGATATCTTGTATTCTATAGTAACATTTTAAATTGTTTCAACACTAGCTTTGTACGAACATCACAATAGCATATTACGACCCAATTAGAGGTCAGGCTATCATATTATGTCTTTCAATATATACTATGTTTTCACTCATGCTACAATGCTCATTCTCTTTAGTACCCGAGATCAAATTAATTAAAAAACAAACAAATATAAGCTCTACTTCCAACTATTATTTCTTCTGCTTTAATAACTATAAGCCGTGTAATTACAAATGACAATCAACTAAGGCACATTGGAAATTAATTTAAACTTCGCTTCCTTTTACCATATTCTTAATTTGGCACTTTGTAAAATCATTTTATAGTTTATAACTCGAAATTTAAAAATGTTTTTAGGTACGGAGTAATGGTGCAATGGCCACTCTACACTGCGCATTTTCAAAAATAGACATCTTTAAGATATGTTCGTTACGTTTGGGCAAGAAGAGCCTATAAATGGCCAATTTCTTTGTGAACCTAAGTGTAACCTTAAAACGGTGTGGAAAGTTTTGCAGAACACATCGAGGGCGGAGTCAAAAAGGCGATGCTAGCCTCAGTTACGCTCGTAAAGGCAGGATACTGCAGTCACACGGTTCAACTTGGAGATTGCACTGACTGCTATATATATAGTATCTAGATCAACAGCTTTCGTTAAATACAAAGTTTGTGTAGCTAGCTGTCTTCGCTGGATGAAACTTGTATTCATAATCTAGGCAAATTTTCTGACTTTCTGTAGTTCACTACAATTCGCCTGCTAAAAGCCCTAGTTACAACAACCAAATAAACGGTCCTTAAATTAAAAAAACTTAATCTGTGCCAAATTTATATATACGTTTCCAAATTCCGATTCAGTCTATGCCTAGTAACAGTGCGTCACCTGTGCAAAAGCTATTATAACCTAGGAATATCGTTCATTATCCTGCGCGTGACAAAGTTCACAAATATTATGCTTTGTAGCGCTGTCGTTACTGGCAAAAGTAATCTCTAAAGTACTCTGATTGCTAACCTCGTCGCGCGTTAAATCACGCCATTGCAAGAGAGATCGGCTTGCATTTGATGTGGCGCAAAATGAAATATATTGTGCCAGTGGTTTTGAGTAAAGAATGGTACATGGTACGAAGTGAGATGCAGAGATTGCCGTATAGTCTAGGCAATGCATTTATTGTATATGGGTCTACTGCTCAAAAACTGGTCAGATCTACTGCTACAAAAAATCTACAGTTATGCAAAAGGGTATGCCTTTTCCATCTGCGGGCTCATGCCTCATAGAGCTCTAAGCGTACGTTTGCAGCCCCTATATTAGCCATGGATAAGGACACCGATCATGCATGAAATATTTCCATAAAAACACCATTTCCAAGTCCATTTCTTCAGATACTTGGCTTCTTAAACTGAACAAAATTATTTGCTCGTTTATTTGCTCTCACTGGGTATATTAGTTGACCAATTATGCTGGAAATCTAAATATCAAAAAACATTATTTTTACGCACGTACTCGGTTTTGCAGGACGTATATAAAGTACTGTATAAAAATTGAGACAAATGTTATTGGATTAATGAGCGTGCTTTCATGCGCTACCTCTGGTAATAATTAAGAGTCAGTTCATGCTACTACTATGGCTGAAAGAACTGGCTTTCTGCCACCAAAAGCCAGTATTCGCGTTAGAATATAAAAAGTTTATAAGTTTATAAGCCCGTACTAGTTTATAAACATCTTCGAAAAAATAATACATATTTACACGGGTTGAAAAGATGCAGAAGTGAGCTTGGTGTAAAATCTATACAGCAGCATATTTGCAGGTTAAAAGCAAGCGATGTTTTGAAAAGTAGCTGACGCTGTAGTTTTGTTTTGTTTATACAGTTATGCAGTGAGACTTTTTTGGCCTCAGTGTTAACCATTTTAATGTCACTTCTCTTAGTACGTCGCTCTCGTAATTTATCTGCGAACTAGATAAATTCCTATCGAGTTTGGGTCATCCCGAATTAAATGCACCGTGTCGTGGAAATCAGTATGTTGCTACGGAATGAAAAAATAATAGTAGATTCCAACATTACAGGGCGGACTCGAAAGTTACCTGATGTCATACAAAAGCGCATTTCCAGCAATCGCTTTGTTTCAATGAGGGTGTTAGGGAAGGAATTAGATGTGGATGATATCACGGATTGTTTACGAAAATCTCAGGTATACGCCGTTTACAATAGAAATTAAAAACAAGTGCTCCCTGAAAACAAAAACAAAAACATGAAGGAGGTATGATTGGAGTTTCTGCTACTTAAATCTCCCACACACAAAACAGCATGCTGCTCTTGATTTTTCTCTGATGAGTGATTTCTGTCCTCGATGTACAAAGAAACCGCAGAAGTGACTGACAATCTAGAGGATGTGTCTATTGTGGATAGAAGTAAATTCGCGGCTAAAATGTTTATTCTGAGAATACTGTCCAGTACAGGACACGTTATATTGCCATACTTGCCTTACATTTCCAGAAAAACAAATGCATCAGTAGAGATAATCAATATCTACATATTGTATAGATTGTTGTGTCACCCTGCATAGCTGAAATGTTTGAAGGAAGATCATACGTTATATAATAATATACAATCCGATTAGTCTTCCATTAGCTGCATGCGAATAAATGCTTGTTTTGAAACGAGTATACATAACCTCGAAACACGCCATTTTTGAAGCCGTTGAATTACCTGCATAAATCGTTACTGATTAAACAAATTTCATTCATCAGACTGACATGCCGATATCAGTCTGCTCACTTGTGCTCACCAAACTTAGGTGCCACTCTACAGACGAATGATGGTTCTGTGGGATAAGCGTGACCGTCAAGAATATTAATTCTAGCAGATAAAAAAACTCTCGTTATAATATTCCTTTTAATATAAATGGAGTCTTGCAAACAAACAAAAAGCATTTTACCAAATTTGGGTGCTCCACCTTGTATCTCTTCCGTCCATTAGCGTTCAGAATATTGGATACTAAAGAATTCTGAATATGTTGGTCAAGGAGAATTGCAGCGACATTTTTAATTGAGTAAGCATTAAGTACTAAACGACTTAACTGCACATTTCATAATTTATAGGCAAGAAATACATTAAAAAAACTTTCCTTGATAAATAGTGTATAATATTATTACAATAGGTTTGTATTATAAAAAAAAAATCAGCCTTACCCAATTAGCATTATATTTCGTTGTATTACGATTCTTATTTCCTGAACTACAGTTATATTAGAAACGATCCGCTATCAAGCAGTTAGATAACATCAACATTCGTTTTTATAAGAATAAGGTTTAAAATGGATATCCACTAAGGGATTGTAAGGCCTTAAAGGGTCAATCGACCGGTAGTACTTAGACACTGCTCCATATACCATATTCCTTGCAACCAGCTCGGCAATTGCTAGGCACATTTCTAGAAAATATTGAAATTTCATAACGTTTTCATGAAGGACAGGATTCGGTAGTGCGTAGTATTAGGGAATTGTCCGACGCGACAGTTTAGGCTAATATAAAACATTGTAAGAGTTCATTATAGTAACAGGGTTTTCGAGGTAGGAAGAAAACGAGTACGCACTCCACGTAAAAGGTAAAATAGTAGAATCACGGTTCCTTTTGGTAATTAGAGCGCAGGTAAAGGCAACTGACTGAATCACAAAAAAGACTGCATTAAAAGAGTCATAGCATAGCTCAAGAGAAAGTGGATAAGCTGTTTTACGAGAAGTAACATGTCAAGAAAATCGAAACAGACCATGCTATATTTACATGTTTTATGCAACTATAGACACTGGTAAGAATCCTTTAGCTCGTCGAGACCGTAGACAATATCCTAGCCAAAAACAGGGATACGAGTAGAAGCTCGCTAAGCTCTATTGCGAATCAAGACACCTGCATACACTGTACGTACGCTTCTTCCAGTACGTTAACAAACCAAAAGGAATTCTAACGGGTTAATTTGCACTATATTAATGATGAACAGGTACATACGCACAAATTTAAGAACTGGAACTAACTAATCGGCCATTTGCTGAAGCATATTTAGATTATTTAAAATCGTATTTACATTAGTACTGGCCAAGGAAGTTAACTCAAAAAAGTTAGCTCAAGTAGTTAATGGGTACCGAGTGTGATAACAAAAAAAAACAAAAGGTTCCTCTATTTTCAACTTCTCACAACTTTTCTAATTCTCTGCTTTCAACTGCACTTTTCTTAGAGGGAAAGTAGTCGAAAAGCTTTTGAATATGTAAGTTTCTGTCTCATGACCTATTAGGTATCATTGGTAATAACTTGGCGTCGATACTCATTTCATTGTTGCTTGATTGGTTGATTTGAGTCTCTGAAAGCTGATGCGGTGTTGGGTTAAATATTGTGTCCTTCTGCTTTGCAATTTGCTTCACGTAAACTTTAGTCAAGGCTTCCTCGAACTGACTTGAAAATTGACTTACCTTGATCTAACAAAAACTTGATACTACGTACGAAATATTCTAACGAAACGGGTACGTGAAACGTAAAGGATTAGCGAAATTTATCTCTGACAGACGATTCAGGTGTTATGTACGTACAAATAAAACTCTATAGTCTCCACTAAACCTAGTCAATGGCCAAATGAAAACCAAACGATTGAACCCAATCATTTGTTTTATTCTTCACAATGATAATGATTGTCGCATTCATTATAGATATGTCCACACCAATTTTTTAAAAAATGCAGCGTTATTCAAGAGTGATAAATATAATAAAATTAGGCGATCCAGCAAAGCGCTTTACTAAATTCTTAAACATTAGCTAACTGATTTTGAGTTAGGTGGTCAAAACCTGTCAGAGAGCTTTATTACTCTGTGTTAATTTGACCAGTCATTTCATTTAACACATCTCTACGTAAACATTTAACATAGATGGCTATTTTTACGTAGCCAAAGCCATTTTTGCTTGAGCCAATTTTTGTACGAAGGAACTATCAGTTGCGGATAGTAACCATAATATTTTTGACTAAAAACAAAATCTTTCGGAAACGTAACCCGTGAAATAGCAATGGTTTGGTAGTTGTGATCTATTGCTTTGCACATATAAGATCAGATAGGCCTAGAGAGAGGAAAATATTGGAGATCATGTAAACAGTAGTCGCTTGCCACTGTTATTTATTTACCTATAGAACTTTAAAACTGGAACTGACTATTGCCGGATCCAGGATTGTTGGGATTGAACATGTAATGCTGACCGTCCTCAGCTACCGCAGGGCCTGTTTCACCTTCGCTGTCTTCTGCGCCCCAATATTCCTCAACGAGCTTAACCGCCATCCCGTAAATCTAAAACTCGTAACATTGTTTTTCGTCTTCATAGTTAGTGAATTATGTTATACATACATATACATACACGTATTTTCAATCGCACGTTTCAAAACATTAATATGAATAATTGCACTTCAGCTATCGAGGCAGGTTAATTACAACACAGAACAGTAACGCGAGTGACGGTCCTTCTTACCTCTTCGTTTTCGTGGGCCTGCAATCGCTCGAGTTGATCAACAAGTCCCATTTCCTCGAGTACCTCACACAGGGTATCACGCTGGTTCATCTTGTCGCCGGCTTGTAGGATATTCCTTACAGCATCCAGAACCACCATAGTGATCTTAGCGTCATTTTGAGTTAACATGTCAATAAGCGGTTGGAGTACACCTGAAGTTTACATTAAGTCGAATATAAATATGACTTTAAACTAATGCACTCCAGATTTATATTAAGCTAACTAACTGTTAGGAAGCGATGACTAAGAAAAGTATCTCTAGTATTATCAATGCGGCAGCTTAGCATTAATTTTCGAACTATAGTGTGTAATAACTATTCAATGCAGCCGCATCGTTTGCAATCTCAAATTTTTGCGCGAAATTTCGCAATTTTCGAAAAAATAATTTTTTTTTCGCATGAAATGTTGCTAGCGAGTGGCGCCAGACTGAAATGTCATTAGCCTGTCTGGCCAAGTTGCTTTACGTTTAAAAGCACTTCGGCCTCCGCAGGTTCGCACAATGACTAAAGGAAGACGTAGTCCCAGCATAGTGATATCTAACAGAAGGTGCCGTGGATTTTTTCATTAATCAACTTTCTTTTCGCCGATTCCCCGAAAAAAGCGATATATATAATGAAAATTATTGACTTCACCATTTAAATCTTTATGTGTTATGAAAATGAAAGCACAGACTTGAGTAAGAATATGGAATACTTTCTCTTATGCATCTTAGGCACGATTAATATGAAGATTCTTGTGTATTCAGTGAAAGACTATACCAATATAAAGCACGTGCGGGGCTATAATAGTACATTTCGTATTGCTGTATTTATATTGTAGCAGGCAGACATTTTACTTAATCTTATCTATTATCTAGATCTATTATCAAGAGCAGTTGTTGAAAATAAAACCAAGTTTCAAACGATGTTTAATATGAGGATATTAAAACATACCGGGGTAAGTTCTACCACCAACGAGAACCACTAGTCAATCGTACAACCACACGCACCTTCTTGGACCAGTAATCCTATCTGATCTACGCTTCCTCCACAAGTGAAATTGGAAATGGCCCAAGTAGCCTCTTTCTGCGTTTTGACATCTCCATGTTGAATGAGTTCGATGAGACAAGGAACAAGCCCAGCAGTAATCACAGCTTGGATTTGACTTTGATTGCCAGCTGTGATGTTTGAGAGTGCCCATGCCACTTCCTTGCGGAGATTCAATGTCTCATTAGTTAAAAGATGCCTGAGAAGTAAAATAACAGAAGTGAGTAACATTTAACGAGTCAGAGCATAAAACTACACTGTTTGCGCGCAATCAGTGTTATCTGATTTTGTGATATCTGGCTTAAATCTCAATTGAAGACGCACTAAATACGTTCAGTTTACGGTCTACGCAAAACTGCGGTGCAAGGTTTAGGACAATTTGTTGGGCTAAATCGAAATACTGAAAATTTCCACTACAGTCTATTATGCAGCCTGCATCTTCATATTAGCTATGATAGAGTAATACTAACCCATAGTCTCGAAACTTTCAAATAAAAAAAAAGCTCTTTCTTAAGAAGTGACAGAAAACCGCAAATCTTAGAAAGGTATGATTCTCATTTATCATCAAAGTGAACTCTATGCTATTCTCTTATTTGCCCATATCACAAAGAGAGAGTGAGAGGGAGAGAGAGGAAGAGAGCGTTCACTTTAAAACTATATTCTTTCGGACATA